>NW_026652287.1:52373896-52428252 GCF_009828535.3 Hylobates moloch | reverse complement strand
TTTTTTTTTTTGAGACGGAGTCTCACTCTGTCACCCTGGCTGGCGTGCAGTCGTGCAATCTCGGCTCCCTGCAACCTCCACCTCCCAGGTTCAAGCAATTCTCCTACGTCAGCCTCCTGAGTAGCTGGGATTATAGGCACCTGCCACCATGCCCGGCTAATTTTTGTATTATTAGTAGAGATGGGGTTTTGCCATGTTGACCAGGCTGGTCTTGAATGCTTGACCTCAAGTGATCCGCTCACCTCAGCCTCCCAAAGCACTGGGATTACAGGCATGAATCACTGCACCCGGCTTATTTCTTCTTTTAAATGTTTGCTTTACCAGTGAAGGTATCTGATTCTTGGCCCTTTTTTTTTGGTGACAGAGTCTCGCTCTGTCGCCCAGGCTAGAGTGCAGTGGCGTGATCTCGGCTCACTGCAAGCTCCACCTCCCAGGTTCACGCCATTCTTCTGCCTCAGCCCAGGTGCCGCCACCACGCCTGGCTAATTTTTTGTTTTGTTTTGTTTTGTTTTTTTAGTAGAGATGGGGTTTCACCATGGTAGCCAGGATGGTCTGGAACTCCTGACCTCATGATCCGCCCGCCTCGGCCTCCCAAAGTGCTGGGATTACAGGCGTGAGATACTGTGCCCAGCCTCTTGGCCTTTTTTTGTTGGAAGGTTTTTTCGAATCCTGATTTGATTTACTTGTCTATTCAGATTTTCTATTTCTTCTTGTGTTTTGATAGTTTGTGTTTCTAGGAATTTGTTCACTTCATCTATCTAATTTGTTGGGGCACAGTTTATTGTATTTTCTTATGGTCCTTTTAACTTATGTCTTATTTTCAGTCATTAGTTACAGCCCCTCCTTCATTTCTGATTTTAGTAATTGAGTCTTCTCTCATTTTTTTCTTAGTTTAACTAAAAGGTTTGTCACTTTTGTTGATCTTTTCAAAGAACCAACTTTTGGTTTCATAGGTTTTTCTCCATTGTATTTATAGTCCTCATTTTCTTATCTCCACTCTAAACTTTACTATTTTTTTCTTTCTGTTAGCTTTGGATTTAGTTTGATCTTCTTTTTCTAGCTCACTAAGGTGTACGCTTAGGTTATTGGTTTTAGATCTTTCTTTTTTGTTTGTTTGTTTGTTTCTGAGATGGAGTCTCGCTCTGTCACTCTGGCTGGAGTGCAGTGGCGTGATCTTGTCTCACTGCAACCTCTACTGCCCGGGTTCAAGCGGTTCTCCTGCCCCAGCCTCCTGAGTAGCTGGGATTACAGGTGGGCGCCCCCACGCCCAGCTAATTTTTGTATTTTTAGTAGAGACGGGGTTTCACCATGTTGGCCAGGCTGGTCTCTAGCTGCTGACCTTGTGATCCGCCCACCTCAGCCTCCCAAAGTGCTGGGATTACAGACGTGAGCCACCACACCAGCCTCTTTCTTTTTTAAAAAAAAAAATAAATAAATGATTGTTATATATATTAACTGATAGATTGGCTTTGTCAGTAATCTATAATAAACTTCTCTTCAAACCCTACTTTCAGAAATACAGTTTCCTTAAAAATAACAAAACTGTGTATAGCAAAGAGTTTTTTTTGTTTTTTGTTTTTTCCCTTTGAGACAGAGTCTTGCTCTTTTGTCCAGGCTGGAGTGCAGTGGCACAATCTGGGCTTACTGCAACCTCTGCCTACCAGGTTCAAGTGAGTCTCCTGCCTCAGCCTCCCGAGTAGCTGAGATTATAGGTGCCCACCACCACGCCTGGCTAATTTTTATATTTTTAGTAGAGACGGGGTTTTGCCATGTTGGCCAGGCTCATCTCGCACTCCTGGCCTCAGATGATCCACTTGTCTCTGCCTCCCAGAGTGCTGGGATTACAGGTGTGAGCCACCGTGACTGACGTAGCAAGAATGTTTGTACATTGATTATCTAAACATTAAAAATAATAACACAAGCACACCCAGTTCTCCTTGTATAGATTTATGTACCATAACAGTTTCTGCTCCTTCCCTCTCTCCTTGCCCACAAGAACTTTCAGCCTTCCTCCATCACTTGGGAGCCACAGGAAACTGAAGGGTAATTTCCTAGGGGTCTCCACCTAGTCTCAGTGTGCCACCATCTCTTCCATTCTTCTTGTGTGATGGCGGGTCACATCTGCCAGTCTACCACCTTCTTAAAATTCTAGAAGAGAAGCAGAGCAGAAGTTCATGTTGCTCTTAGATCTCCAGACATAAAATTCCTATCACCCACACCCACCGAGATTAGGGGTTGGGGGCCGAGTACATGGCCCTTATATTCTTCCTAACTCCCTCTCACTTCCTTGTATTCTTCTTGACTTGAAGGATTTTTTCAGATGAAGAGTTGCACAGGGCGAGGTATGGGGGAAGGGGCATGGAGCTTCCAGGCCTTCCCTGGGCACACCACCCTCCAGGAACCTCCATGAATTCCGCTGTCCGGAACCTCTTTCTTCATTCATTCTTTTTTTTTTTTGAGGCAGAGTCTCCCTCTGTCGCCCAGGCTGGAGTGCTGTGGCACTATCTCGGCTCATTGCAACCTCTACCTCCCGGGTTCAAGTGATTCTCCTGCCTCAGTCTCCCGAGTAGCTGAGACTACAGGCGCCTGCCACCACGCCCTGCTAATTTTTTTGGTTTTAGTAGAGACGAGGTTTCACCAAGTTGGCCAGACTGATCTTGAACTCCTGACCTCAGATGATCCACCTGCCTCAGCCTCCCAAAGTGCTAGGATTACAGGCGTGAGCCACCATGCCCACCCCATGCCCAGCTAATTTTTGTATTTTTAGTAGAGATGGGATTTCACCATGCTGGCTAGGCTGGTCTCAAACTCCTGACCTCAACTAATCTCCCCACCTCGGCCTCCCAAAGTGCTGGGATTACAGGTGTGAGCCACCACGCCTAGCTCTGTATGACAACATTTTGGTCAGTGATGGACTGCATATTATGACAGTGGTCATTATTAAAATTGTTATAAGATTATAGTACAACATTTTTACTGTACCTTTTATATGTTTAGATACATAAATACTTACTGTGTTACTTTACAGGTTTGTAGCCTGGGAGCAACGGGGTATACAGTTGTCCCTTGAACAACATGGGGGTTGGGACACCAAGCCCTGTGCAGTTGAAAATCTGAATATAGGCCGGGTATGGTGGCTCACATCTGTAATCCCAGCACTTTGGGAGGCTGAGGTGGGCTGATCACAAGGTCAGGAGTCCGAGACCAGCCTGACCAACATGGTGAAACTCTGTCTCTACTAAAAATACAAAAATTAGCCGGGCGTGGTGGCACATGCCTATAATCCCAGCTACTCAGGAGGCTGAGACAGGAGAATTGCTTGAACTCGGGTGGTGGAGGTTGCAGTGAGCCGAGATCGCGCCACTGCACTCCAGCCCGGGTAACAGAGCAAGACTCCGTCTCAAAAAAAAAAAAAAAAGAAAATCAATATAAATTTTTTTTTTTGAGGTAGGATCTCACTCTGTTTCCCAGGCTGGAGTGCAGTGGTATAATCACAGCTCACTGCAGCCTCAACCTCTTGAGCTCAAGCTATCCTTCCACCTTAGCCTCCCAAGTAGCTGGGACTATAGCCCCGTACCAGCACACCCGGCTAATTCTTTAATTTTTTGTAGAGACAGGGTTTCACCACATTGCCCAGGCTGGGCAAAATTCCTGAGCTCAAGTGGTCTGCCCACCTCAGCCTCTGCATGTAACTTTTGACTCCCCAGAAACTTAACTACTAATAGCCTGCTGTTGACTGGAAGCCTTATTGGTAACATAAACAGTTGATTAACATGCTTTTTGTATGTTATATGTATTATGTACTATATTCTTATAATGAAATAAGCTAGAAGAAAGAAAATATTACCAAGAAAATCATAGAGAAAATTAGCCAGGCTGTGTGGTGTGCACCTATAGCTCTAGCTACTCAGGAGGCTGAGGCAGGAGGAACATTTGAGTCCAGGAATTTGAGGCTGCAGTGAGCTGTGATCATGCCACTGCACTCCAGCCTGGATGACAGAGGGTCCAAACAGAGCATCCAGACAGACCCTGCCTATTTATTTATTTATTTATTTATTTATTTATTTATTTATTTATTTATTTATTTATTTATTTATTTATTTTTGAGACGGAGTTTCACTCTATTGCCCAGGCTGTAGTGCAATGGCATGATCTCGGCTCACTGTAACCTCCGCCTCCTGAGACCCTGCCTCTTTTAAAAAAAAAAGGGAGGAAGAGAAAATATATTGACTATGAAGCGGACATGGATCATCACAAAGGTCATCTTCATCAATGTTGTGTTGAACAGCTAAGGAGGAAGAAGAGTAGGGGTTGGTCTTGCTGCCAAAGAGGTGGAAGGAGAGACAGGCACTCTGTGTAACTTTATGGGAATATCTCATGATTTCTGCCTGATGACTTTTTCATTTCCCTAAAAATGTTTATATACAGTATTATTCCTTCTTCTACCATTTACACTTAGTTTCAGTGCCCATGTCTCGGGTCCATGTCATAAAAGAAGTCAAAAACAGTCTTGAATAATGAGAATCCTCCTACCAGATTGTCATTTTCTTTTCTGGTGCTGCTGCCGCTTCTCCGGCTTCTTCCTCATCATCTGGCACTCATTCGGAAGCACTCCTTTCCATCCAGCTGTCTTCTGTTAACTTCTCCAGTGTGGTATCTGTTAGCTCTTCTATTTTTAATTAATTAATTATTTTTCGATTTGGAGTCTTGGTCTGTTGCTCAGGCTGGAGTCCAGTGGTGCAATCTCAGCTCACTGCAGCCTCTGCCCCTCTGGTTCAAACGATTCTCATGCCTCAGCCTCCCAAGTAGCTGGGATTACAGGCATGCATCACCATGCCCGGCTAATTTTTTGTATTTTTTGTAGAGATCGGGTTTCACCATGTTGCCCAGGCTGATCTCAAACTCCTGAGTTCAAGTGATCCGCCCACCTCAGCTTCCCAATGTGCTGGGATTACAGGTGTGAGCCACCTCGCCTCACCTATGTTTTGAGACACGGTATCACGCTGTCACCCAGGCTGGAGTGAATTGGCACGATCTTGGCTCACTGCAGCCTCTGCACCCTGGGGTCAAGGGATCCTCCCATCTCAGTCTTCCGAGCAGCTTGGATTACAAGTGTGTGCCATCATGCCTGGCTAATTTTTGTATTTGGTAGAGACAGGGTTTCACCATGTTGCTCAGGCTGGTCTCTTACTCCTGACCTCAAATGATCCATCTGCTTCAGTCTTCCAAAGTACTGGGATTACAGGCGTGAGCCACTTCGCCCGGCCTATTTTTTGTTTTGTTTTGCTTTTTTTTTTTTTGGAGACAGAGTCTCGCACTGTCGCCCGGGCATGTGCCACCACAGCCAGCTAGTTTTGTATTTTTAGTAGACATGCGGTTTCGCCATGTTAGCCAGGCTGCTCTCGAACTCCTGACTTCAGGTGATCCACCTGCCTTGGGCTTCCGAAGTGCTGGGATTATAGGCGTGACTCACTGTGCCCGGCCAGACCTGTTTTTTTTATTTTTTATTTTATTTTTTATAGAGACGAGATTTGTTATGTTGCCCAGGCTGGACTCAAACTCCTGGGCTCAAGTGATCTCCCCGCCTCAGCCTCCCAAGCAGTTGGGACCACAGACATGAGCCACCCACGTCCAGCTTGTTAGTTCTTAAATTTCTCCAAGATCTATCTTGAAATCCCTTACCCTCTACCCTTTTTTGCTGTCTCTACAATCTCTTTCGTGATTTCCTTCATGGGCTCTATTATGAATCCCATGAAGTCATGCACATCTGAAGACAGTTTTCTCTAGCAGGAATTTATTGTTTCAGGCTTGATGGCCTCTTCTGTATTGTAACCCTTCCAGACTTTCATAATGTTCGCTCTGCTGAGGTTCTTTTCCGTAGCTTTGATAATCCTTTCCATAGAGTACGTGTGTAATGAGCCTTGAGGGTTTTTACGACCCCCCGATCTAGAGGCTGAAGTAGAGACCTTGTTTGGAGGCAGTAGACCACTTTGATGCCTTCAGTGTTAAACTCATGAAGTTCTGGGTGGCCAGGGGCATTGTCCAATATCAAAAGAACTTTAACAAGCAGTCACTAGCAAGGTACTTCCTGATTTCAAGGGCAAACCAATCTAGAAAAAGAATTTTTGTTGTCCAGGCCTTTTTACCTCCTGCCTTGGCCTCTCAAAGTGTTGGGATTACAGGCGTGAGCCACCATGGCTGTCCTGCCCTGGCCTTCTTGTTGTATAACCAGAAGACGGGCAGCTGGTGTTTATCTTTTCCCTTCAAGACTCGGGTTAGCAGCTTCATAGATAAGGGCAGCCCTGATCATAAACCCAACTGCATTTGCACAAAACAGTAGCGTTATCCTGCCTTAAATTCTGGTGCTCGGCTGGGTACGATGGCTCATGCCTGTAATCCCAGCACTTTGGGAGGCCAAGGTGGGCGGATCGCTTGAGGCCTGGATTGAGACCAGCCTGGGCAACATGAGAAAACCCTGTCTCTACAAAAAAAACACAAAAATTAGCCGGGTATAGTGGTGTTCACTTGTAGTCCCAGCTACTTGGAAGGCTGAGGCGAGAGGTTCACTTGAGCCTGGGAGATTGAGACTGCAGTGAGCCATGTTCACGCCACTGCACTCCAGCCTGGACAAAAAAATGAGAACCTGTCTCCAGACAAACAGAAATAAATAAATGAATTCTGGTGTTTGCTCCTCTTCCTTACTAATGTCTTTTTTGGCTCCTCCACCCCAATAGGGCACTTATGTCTGCATTAAAAAACCTGTTTGAGGCCGGGTACAGTGGCTCATGCCTGTGATCCTAGAACTTTGGGAGGCCAGTGTGGGTGGATCACTTGAGGTCAGGAGTTTGAAACCAGCCTGGCCAACATGGTGAAACCCCATATCTACTAAAAATAAAAAAAATTAGCCATGTGTAGTGGCAGGCTCGTGTAATCCCAGATACGTGGGAGGCTGAGGCAGGAGAATTGCTTTAACCCAGGAGGCGGAGGTTGCAGTGAGCCAGGATTGCTCCACTGCACTCCATCCTGGGCGACAGAGCAAGACTCCATCTCAGAACAAACCTGTTTGAGGCCGGGTGTGGTGGCTCACGCCTGTAATCCCAGCACTTTGGGAGGCCGAGGCGGGTGGATCACAAGGTCAGGAGATCGAGACCATCCTGGCTAACACGGTGAAACCCCGTCTCTACTAAAAATACAAAAAGTGAGCCAGGCACGGTGGCAGGCGCCTGTAGTCCCAGCTACTCAGGAGGCTGAGGCAGGAGAATAGCGTGAACCCGGGAGGCAGAGGTAGCAGTGAGCCAAGATCGTACCACTGCAGTCCGGCCTGGGCGAAAGAGCAAGACTCCATCTCAAAAAAACAAACAAACCTGTTTGAGCACATGCATATCTTTCCTTCTCAATGATTTTCTTAATGGCATCTGGGAACTCATCTGCCACTTCTAGGTGGGCAGAAGCTGTTGTTCCTGTTACCTTGACATCTTTTTAAAGCCAAACCTCTTTCTAAACCTATCAAACCATCCTTTGCTGCCATTACATTCTCCAGCTTTCGCTCCTTCGCCTTGCTTTTGTTCTAAATTGTCATATAGTGACTTTGCTTTTTTCTTGAATCATATTAAACCCTGTAGGTGTGTCATTCTGATAGCAGTCCTATAGACATAAAAACTGCATTTTCAAAATGAGATAAGAAGTTACTTCACAGAAAGTGCAAGGTTTTCACGCCTGTTGACATAGCTGCAATAACAGCTTCATGAATTTCCTCCCCCTCTTCTTTTTTTTTTTTTTTTTAACAATGGTCCTTATGCTGGATTCATTTATCTTGAAATGGTAGGCAACTGCAGTTGCAGACCTCAATCTATGGTACATATCAAACAATTCAGCTTTTTCTTGTAATGTCTTGACTTTTCTCTGCTTCTTGGGAGCACTTCCGCCATCACTAGTGGCACTTTTTTTTTGAGATGGAGTCTTGCTCTGTCGCCCAGGTTGGAGTGCAATGGCACACTCTAGGCTCACTGCAACCTCCATTTCCGGGGTTCAAGTGATTCTCCTGCCTCAGCCTCCCGAGTAACTGGGACTAGAGGCACTTGACTAGTGGCACTTTTTATGAGACCCATGATATTCAAGGTTTACTATATTGCACTAAACCTGAAAAATTCTTGAGAACCCTGAGAGATGTCTCTTTACCGCAATATACAATTTACTAAAGGGACAAATAGCTCTTGCAGAGATGATTAGCGTCACGTGATGTTTTAAGCAGATATTCTCAACACTTGAGCTCATTACAATAGCAACAGGAGGTTACAAAATGATTGCAGTAGTACAGTGTGCACTACAGCTAATGTTATGCAGTTAAGATTTAATCTGCTGGGTGCAGTGGCTCTCGCCTGTAATCCCAGCACTTTGGGAGGCCGAGGCGGGCAGATCACAAGGTTGGAGTTCGAGACCAGCCTGGCCAATATGGTGAAACCCTGTCTCTACAAAAATACAAAATTGGCCGGATGTGGTGGCTCACGCCTGTAATCCCAACACTTTGGGAGGCCGAAGTGGGCGGATCAATGAAGTCAGGAGTTCGAGACCAGCCTGGCCAGTATGGTGAAACCCGTCTCTACTGAAAATACAAAAATTAGCTGGGTGTGGTGGCGTGCGCCTGTAGTCCCAGCTACTCGGGAGGCTGAGGCAGGAGAATCTCTTGAACCCAGGAGGCGGAGGTTGCAGTGAGCCGAAGTCACACCACTGCATTCTAGCCTGGATGACAGAGTGAGACTCTGTCTCAAAAAAGGAAAAAAAAACAAAAAAACTAGCTGGGCGTGGTGGCAGGTGCCTGTAGTCCCAACTACTCAGGAGGCTGAGGCAGGAGAATTTGTTTGAACCCGGGAGGCAGAGGTTGCAGTGAGCTGAGATTGTGCCATTACACTCCAGCGTGGGTGACAGAGCAAGACTCCATATCCAAAAAAAAAAAAAAAGATTTAATCTACCATCTTTATGTTTGTTTACATTTCTCTTGACTGCAAAACACATTATGTATAGTCTGTGTGCATAAGTTTTGATAAAGTTTAACTTTCTGCAATGTGTATATGTTTTATGGTAGTAAGTGATAAAACAGACTAGCATCTACATATATCTTATACATTGATTGACACACCTTTTTTTTTTTTGAGACGGAGTCTCACTCTGTCACCCACGCTGGAGTGTAGTAGTGCAATCTCGGCTCACTGCAAGCTCCACCTCCCAGGTTCATGCCATTCTCCTTCCTCAGCCTGAGTAGCTGGGACAACAGGTGCCCGCCACCATGCCTGGCTAATTTTTTGTATTTTTAGTAGAGACGGGGTTTCACCATGTTAGCCAGGATGGTCTCGATCTTCTGACCTCATGATCCACCCACCTTGGCCTCCCAAAGTTCTGGGATTACAGGCATGAGCCACCGTGCCCGACCACACCTAACTTTTTCTTGATTTTTTTTTTTTTTTTCAGTATTTCTAGGCTACGTGGTTCATCTGACTTTTTTCGAATCGTTGCAAATCTCCAAAAATTTTTTCAATATATTCATTGATAAAAATCAGCATATTAAGTGGACCTGTGTAGTTCAAACCCATGTAGTTCAAGGTCAACTGTAATATCTAGTGTAGGTGTGCAGTAGGCGGTAGCATCTAGGTTTGTGGAGGTACAATCTGTGATGCTCACGCATTGGCAACAGCACCTAATGATGCATTTCCAGAATGGTCCCCTCCATGAAGTGATTCCTGACTGTATTTGTGTCTTTGGGTCTGAATTGAGTCTCATTTTTTTTTTTTTAACATAAATAGAGATGGGGTCCTGTTATGTTGCCTAGGCTAGTCTCAAACTCCTGGGCTCAAGCCATCCTCCCACCTCAGTCTTCCAAAGTGCTGGGATTCCAGGCATGAGCCACCACTCCCGGCCAGTACTTGGATTCCTTCTTGTCATAGAAAGTTCAGGAGGCCGCGCATGGTGGCTCGCGCCTGTAATCCCAGCACTTTGGGAGGCCAAGGTGGGCAGATCACCTGAGGTCAGGAGTTCAAGACCAGCCTGACTAATATGGTGAAATTCCGTCTCTACTAAAAATACAAAAATTAGCTGGATATGGTGTCATGTGTCTGTAGTCCCAGCTACTTGGGAGGCTGAGGCAGGAGAATTGCCTGATCCTGGGAGGCGGAGGTTGCAGTGAGCCAAGATCGCACCACTGCACTCCAGCCTGAGTGACAGAGCAAGATTCCATCTTGGGAAAAATGAAAGTTCAACAGACGGACAACGATAAGCACAATAATTACCACAGTTTTGCACAATCACCTTTTCTTTTTCTTTTTTTTTTTTTTTTTTTGAGACGGAGTCTCACTGTCCCCCAGGCTGGAGTGCAGTGGCGCGATCTCGGCTCACTGCAGGCTCTGCCCCCTGGGGTTCACGCCATTCTCCTGCCTCAGCCTCCCGTGTAGCTGGGATTACAAGCACCCGCCACCTCGCCCAGCTAATGTTTTGTATTTTTAGTAGAGACGGGGTTTCACCGTGTTAGCCAGGATGGTCTCGATCTCCTGACCTCGTGATCCACCCTCCTCCGCCTCCCAAAGTGTTGGGATTTCAGGCGTGAGCCACCGCGCCTGGCCACAGTTACCTTTTCACCTCTCCCTTCTTAGCAGGAATTTCGGGGAGGGCCAGCCTATGGCCTGGTCTCCCATTTTCTTACCAAACCTACAAGGGTTGGGGAGTGGTCTCTTGTCATTGCATTCTGCAGATGATAATCAGTGACTGACACCCACTATCTCGTGTCATATGGCGCCCCACTATGCAGCAATGCAGCCTACACTGTGAGCAGAAACATCACCCCCTCACTCCACCTTCACCGGTCCTCGACACACAGGTGCATGGAGGAGTCTGACGTGCTCTGTTGTGTGGTGGCGCCATCACCTGTGTTTGCAAGATGAGGGACAGGACCCCAAAAGGGAAGGCGGCAGCCTTCCCAGGTCAGGTGGCCAGCCTCTTGGACCTGCTCGTCCAACTCAGGGACGGTTGCTTTCTCAGTGCCTCCCTGGCCCCAAGGGCCTCAGAGATTCTAGGTCAAGGAGAAAAGCTACTGAATGAAGATTCTTATGCTTAGCAGGGCTGTAACCAGCAACTGCAGCCAGGGTGGAGGGTACCTAGGATTGGTTTGTCACTCAAGTGCCGAACCCTAGTGCTTAGATCTGAGTGCTTCAACGCTCACACACCCCAGCTCTGAGATACCCAGCGGGTGAAGAAGCCGCCCTGTGGCTTAGTTGGACAGAACAGGCTCCAAAGTCTGAGGCCCAGGTTCAAGTCCCACTGATCCATGTCCTCAGGGAGCATGGCAGCCCTCACCCGCCCGCTCATGTGGTGGAGTGGGCCTGGGGGAAAGGGACTGTGGGCATGCTCTAAGGCAATCAACCAGATGCTCAGACTTCGGCTCCTGCGTCTCCCCGACAAGGCTCTCCCATGTCCCTCAGTGCCCTGTAAACCAAGGAAGGACTAAGAGTGCAAATGTGGGCCATTCTTAGCAGCAAAGCCCGAGTGTTGATGAGCTGGAAGGACCCAAGTCTTTTCCCTTCCCAGAGGGCCCGCTGCAGCCCTCTGCTCACCTTCTCCCCCGGGAAGCACCGCACTGCCCGAGGGGTGGTGGTTTCTGCCGCCCGGATGGGGCTGTTGCAGCATCTTTCTGTGTGTCAGTGTTACTGGAGCCTGCCAAGTTCCACAGCTGATGCCAAATTAAATGTCAGCTGCTCTGAGGATGGTTGGCTGCCTCCCCTGAAGGAGCTAAGGGAGTCGCACAGCTGAGTCTTATGCCAGACTCTGAATCTGTGCGCGCTTACACATGGTGTCTGTTAGCAACGGGGCTGCCTTCTGAGAGCCTGTTTGTGAGTGCGCCCATGCATACTGCCCACATGCCGTCTCAGCTCTCTTGTCTCCGGCTCTGCAAATTCCTGCCCTGTCACTCATTAGCCGTGTGACCCTGAGTGAGTCCCGGAACCTCTGATTCTTGGTGTCCACATGTGCAATGTGGTGGTGCGTAGAGCCTGGCTGGAGAGGTCACAAGGACGTAAGATGTGGGGGTGCACATGTCAGCACACAGCGGGGGCCCAAGGCCCTCACATACCTTGTGGCACTGACAGTCGTGATGTGAGGGCCCCGTGTGCCTGGAGTGTCATGAAGGCGTGAGACTCATAGCACACCCCAGCGCAAGAGCGAGATCGGGGTGCACCTGTCAGGCTCTGACTACCCTGTGTCTTTGGTTTCCAGTTCAGGACCTCAAGGGGCTCGGCTATGAGAAGGGGAAGCCTGTGGGTCTAGTGGGCGTCACAGAGCTGTCGGACGCCCAGAAGAAGCAGCTGAAGGAGCAGCAGGAGGTAAGACTGCGGGGACAAGGGGATGGGGACATGGTCGGTGCCCATAAAGTGTCATCCTCTACCTCCGGGTGCAGCAGTCACAGGGGTTCATGTGCTTCGCCAAGCTCCTGCGTTCAGGTGGAACCCATGGCCAGCAGGGAGGCTTCCAGGCAGGCAGGTCCCCCTGCCCCAGTAGGTGGCATGCCACCCCCCACTGCACCTGAGTGGCCTCTCAGGCTGCCTGGGAGACCACTGGCCCTTGGGGCGGCCCCAGTGGTCTGTGATCCTGGCCTGAGCTTTGTGGCTGCTTCTCACCGTGCTCCAGGGCTGGTTCCCATGGGATAGTCTACGTTGATGTTCTCTGTCCGCAGTCCTCTGTCGTGTCTGTTGAGGCCTCCCAGTTGGAGTTGGGCAGTGTCAAGTGTTGGCACCCCTGAGGAGCTGCAGGCGCCTGCCTGTCATTCCCTGGGGTCAGCTCACTCTGACCCCTCCTCCAGGCCCGCAGCCCCGTCACATCACCCTCGACCCTCCCAGGGGTCAGGACCCTGAGTTATCCTCATTCAGTGGCCAAGAGGTCCTCCGTGCTCCACACCAGGATTTAGAGAACCCAGGGCAGTACTCAGTACTTGCTAGAGTCCTTGCTTCAGTCCTGCCAGGGGTCCAGATGAGCCAGGTTCCAGTGGGGGCACGCCCAGCACTGGAGGTGGGGAGCAGGGCGGGGCTCCGGCAGGCCACGGCGCAGTGCCCTGGCTCACTGGCGAGTGCGCCCCGCAGATGCAGCAGATGTACGACATGATCATGCAGCACAAGCGGGCCATGCAGGACATGCAGCTGCTGTGGGAAAAGGCGGTGCAGCAGCACCAGCACGGCTATGACAGCGACGAGGAGGTGGACAGCGAGCTGGGCACCTGGGAGCACCAGCTGCGGCGCATGGAGATGGACAAGACCAGGGGTATGCAGGGCAGTGGGTTGGGCCGGGCTGGGCTGGGCGTGGCCCTCCTCACCTGCCCTGGAAGGTTACCTGGATGCGCCACATGTGGTCTTGAGCTGCCAACCTGGTTCAGCCCCCAGCCTGCCTCCTGTGGCTGTGAGGCCTGGAGTGAGAGGCTCAGTCTCTCTGGGGCCTAGTTTTCTCTGTGGTGAAAAGGAGCGGTCCTGACATCGTGAGGGTGGAGAGCTGCACAGGGTTCACTGAATGCTGGGCTGCCTCGCCGGGCAGGGGCTCGGGCTGGGGTCATGGCCCAGCCACCTCCTTCCCTGGGAGCCCCAGGCTCCCACTGAGCCTCATGCCTGTGCCCTGGGAGCCACCAGGCCTGCTCCCCTCCTTCCTGCTTCTCCCTCTTCTCACGTTTCTGCTTCTCTGAGCAGAATGGGCCGAGCAGCTGACAAAGATGGGCCGGGGCAAGCACTTCATCGGAGACTTCCTGCCTCCAGACGAGCTGGAAAAGTTTATGGAGACCTTCAAGGCCCTGAAGGTGAGCCAGGAGAGGCCCCAGCTCCAGCCTCTGCCGCGTGCCAGCGCCTCCTGTAGCTGCCTCACCCTGCAGGCGCCCAAAGTAGCCTGGCTACCCTCTTGATCACAGCAGGAGCCAGGCCCTTTCACTGCAGGAGGAATCTGTTAATGACAGGCGCCGTCTGTATAGGGAATTAGCAAACAGCAGCTCAGCTGCTGCCTCAGAAACATTTCCTGGGGCTGTGGGGGAAATTCTGCTTCCAGTGGAGCCGATTTAGTGCAGTTTACAGGCAAAGTGTTTCTCGGGCAGAAGTCCCCACGGACTGGCCTCTCCAGAACCAGAGTTTAACATTCTGCCTCTGCTGCTGTTGGGCTCCTGAGGGGAGAGAGCTGACATGGCACGTCCCCCATTATCTTTTTGAGGTTTTTTTTATAAAACTGTTCAGGGCCTGATAACCTCATTAGCGAGGTGGTAACCTTGTCGTCCATCTCTTATTAGTACCTTGTACAACAAATTGCTCTCAGGACATGAACACAGGGCTTCTCTTTGCCAGTGAACCATTGCTTTATCCCAGATGGATAAGGCCTGTGTAACTCATCCTCTTGCCCTTTTGACTTGGCCACCAGGGGTGCACAGTTTGGCACTAAGGCCCCGGGGACCCTGAGAAGCAGGAGGAGCTTGGTCTGTTTGTTCTCAAGGAGTCTGATCTGGTGCAAGGGAGGCAGATGGGCCGCTGGTCCCAGCACTGATTGAAACCAAAGGCAGAAGGTTGGATTTGGGGGCCGCCACAGCCCCGGCCCTGGTGGGTGACAGCTGCCTCCTCACCTTGCAGGAGGGCCGCGAGCCTGACTACTCAGAGTACAAGGAGTTCAAGCTGACTGTGGAGAACATTGGCTACCAGATGCTGATGAAGATGGGCTGGAAGGAGGGCGAGGGTCTGGGCTCGGAGGGCCAGGGCATCAAGAACCCAGTGAACAAGTGAGTGTGGCCCTGTGGGAGGGCATGGCCATGAACTTGGGGTCTGTGGCTCCCCTGCCACCTCCCCATTCCCACCCCTTTATGTCATCACTTTTCCCTTGTGGCAAAATGATCACAGCACCCCACTGCATACCCCTTGTCAGGCACAGGCCTGCAGTGCAGGAGGCCATATGGGCTGGGTCCTCCCCAGTCCCAGGACCTCCATCTATCCCCTTGTGAGTATCTCCAGGCCAGGTGGGGTGGGTGAGGGTACAGATGGGTCAAGCCCTGTCTGCCTTGTGAAGGACCTTATTTGAATTCCCCATGAGTGCGAAACCAGTCCCAGAGATGGGCAGGAGCTCTCCCAGGTGTGACCCTGGCCCCGAGTGCCCCCTTCAAGGCTGTCCTTGAGTAACCATCTTGCCATCCCAAGAGCTGCGACAACCTGCACTGTGGGCTCCTCCTTCCTGTGTGGGACCCTGGGGCCTAGGCCCCCCCGGGGTCTCCCCTCCTTGACCATTCAGGTTCAAGCTTCTCTCTGTGCAGATATGTCTCAGCCCAGCCCTGCACTCCCGGGAGGTGCTGCTGAGAGCCCAGCTGTGCCTGGCCCCCCTGCCCAGAGTTCTGGCCCCAGGCCCCTTCTCACTGGCACTGGCCCAGCCCCCTGCTCACATCCTCTTCTCCCTGTAGGGGCACCACCACAGTGGACGGCGCAGGCTTCGGCATTGACCGGCCGGCTGAGCTCTCCAAGGAGGACGACGAGTACGAGGCGTTCCGCAAGAGGATGATGCTGGCCTACCGCTTCCGGCCCAACCCCCTGGTATGCATGCACGGCTGGGCCGCCTTTGCTCAGTCGACAGGAGAGGGTGGTGGTAGGAACAGAAGGCTCCCTTCCTTCCTCAGTCCAGCCAGGCTGGGTCTCACCAGTGAGCCCCCTACCACCCCCCTGCATTCAAGCCCCCACCCGTCCCCCAAGCCTGCCCTGCCACCTCGAGGGTGCAGGCTCAGCTGCCTCCGGAAGGTTCCAGACAGGAGGAACTGCTGTCTTTAGCACTAATCCCCTCCTCCTGTTACCTGTTTTGCCTTCCACAGAACAACCCCAGACGGCCTTACTACTGAGTGTTCTGGAAATACATACTTTCTGAATGACCAACCGTCCCTGGACTGTGGAATGTTCCGGCCTGCATTTCTGCCCACCCCTCCCGTTGTCACGAGTGCTGTGCCGTGTAATAAAGTCCCAGTGCTCATCCACCAGATGCCTGGTCCTGTTGCAGGAAGCCCCTCCTGTTAGCAGCGGGACCAGGCCAGGCACGGGGTGCAAGATGCTGTCTTGGGGCTCTCCTTATTGGTCTGTGGAGTCTCCGTCCCCGCTCAGCCTGGGTTGCACTGGAGGGGAGGAAGAAAGCTGTTCTCAGCATAATAAAGCTGGAAGGCCAGGTGCGGTGTCTCACTCCTGTAATCCTAGCACTTTGGGAGGCCAAGGCGGTTGGATCACTGGAGGTCAGGAGTTTAAGACCAGCCTGGCCAACATGGTGAAATCCTGTCTCTACTAAAAATATAAAATTAGCTGGGCATGGTGGTACATACCTGTAGTCTCAGCTACTTGGGAGGCGGAGGCAGGAGAATCGCTTGAACCTGGGAAGCGGTTGCAGTGAGCCGAGATTGCGCCTTTGCACTCCAGCCTGGGTGAGAGAGCAGGACTCTGTCTCAAGTAATAATAATAATAATAATAATAATAATAAAGCTGGAGACTTGGCCACACCTGGGCTAAAGGAATGTCAGGAACCTCCCAGCCTAGCACTGTGCTGCAGAGGGAGGTTGGGGAGGGGTCTCCAGGCAGGGCCCCGCCTTCTCTCAGACCTGTGGGAACAGGTGGCTTCTGGGCACACCCGTGTGCTCTCCTCCTGGCAGGTGGTGCTGGTGGGGCCCAGCACACAGGTGTTGGCTGTGGCCCTTCAGGTCCCACCAGTGTGGTAGGCACATGAATCCCTGGGGCTTGTGTTGTTAGGCGACAGCCGCATGGATGGATGTGCCATGCCAACATGTCGGGCAGCTCCTAGAAGGAAGGGCCTCAGAGCCAGAGATTTTGAGGCAGGAGGATAGCCCAGGCCACAGTGTGTGCCAAGACCCCCACATCTGCCCCAGGGCCAGAGCCCCACATTTGTGCCTAAGGCACCCTGGGGATCTTGTTAAGCTTGTCAGCTGGTTGGGCGGGGCCCTGGGAATCTGCATTTCCATCTGCCCCCACCCCCCCCACACACACACCCAGTGGGTGCTGCCCAGCTCCTGCAGGCACCAGGGGCTCCCTATTCACATGCTTGGCATGGAGTCGGGCTCCTGGGCCAGCTTGTGTTCACACAGCCATTCAGCAAACACCGGGTGCCAAGTGTGGGGACCAGGTAGACAAGATCTGCCCCAGTCAGCCAGGCTGCTGGGGACGAGGTCTGAGGCTGCTACTGAGAGGAACCAGGGAGCCGTGGTGGGGCGGTCTGCAGAGTGTCTCAGTGGGGTCTGAGACCAGGGAGGTGCCAGAGGCAGTGGCAGAGCCAAGGCTGGGGTGATGCCACCCTTTGTCCCTTCCTGACGCTGTGGCTGAGGCAGAGCAAAGATTAACATTGGTGAGCTTGGCCTGGGTGCCCATGCATGAGGGCTGCCCAGAAGGCAGTGGGCCAGGACCCTGAGCACAGCGGGGTAGTTCTCTGCAGCCAGTGGTTCAGGGAATCCTGGGGCTTGGTCCCAGGCATTCAGCCATCCAAGTCACTTCTCAGTTCTCAGCAACCTGGAGGCTCACCAGGCTCAGGGCATGGACTTTACCCCTTGGCAGGGGTCGAGGCCTCCAAGTGCTGTGTGCGTGTGCAGGTGCATCCTGTACACGGGATAAGGCCAAGCCCCTAGGCTGAGCTGGGCACAGACACCCTGACCTTGTGTGGAGAAGGTGGGGGAAGGGGGGGCAGGCAGGGCTGCCTGGAGGAGGGGATGCTGGGGCCCGCTTACAAGAAGGCTCATTTTGCAGACAGAAAGCAGGCCTGGGGGGTGTTGGCCCTGCTAGAGTTGGGGAAAGTCCAGGGGAACCTGAACTTCACCCATGGGCAGTGGACACCTGGGGAAGGAGGCTGAGTCAGACCTGTGGCCAGAAGACCCTCTCGTGGCCCAGTTCAGGAAGACCTGTGACCCAGTCGGCATCAAGCTAAGAGGCTGCGTGCAGAATGGGGCCTGAGGTAGGGGTAGTGGTTAGAATTTGTGCCAGCTGCAGACTGGGGTCCTGCGGGGCAGGCGTCAGGTGGGCGTGGTTCACCTTGCTGTCTGCAGCATCCACAAGTACTCCACATGGGCCAGAGTCTGGTTGGAGGGGGTGACGAAGACAGATGGTCTCCTCCTCATTCTCCCCCCCAATACTACGGCCCCCTCCCAGCTGTTCAAAACCTCCCACAGCCTCTCACAGCTGTCTCCCTTCTCATCACATCCCAGCAGAACCGCCCTCCTTTCCACTGCTCACTTCCAAGCCTGAGCCATTTTCCTCCCTGCCAGGAACACTGTTCCCAAACTCTTCAGCAAACTGGCTCCATCCCGATATTCTAACTTCAGTCCCCACCCCCTAGGACCCCTTCTACCCTCTCCCTGAAATGAAGAACCCTCAACCTGGGACTAGCCTGCAAAGGGACAGCCCCGGAGTCAAAGCCTCACACTTAAAGACCCCTCGCAGTGGCTCACGCCTGTAATCCCGGCTCCTTGGGAGGCTGACGTGGGAGGATCCCTTGAGTTTGAAACCAGCCTGGGCAACAAAGTGAGACCTCTGTCTTTACAAAAAATAATTAGCTGCGCGTGGTGGTGCATACCTGTAGTCCCAGCTACTTGGGAGGCTGAGGTGGGAGGATCGCTTGAGGCTGGGAGTTCAAGGCGGGCCACTGCACTCCAGTCTGGGCGACAGAGTGAGACCTCTCAAAAAAAAAAAAAAAAAAAAAAAAAAACTTCACACCTGCCTGGAAACACGTTTACATTTGTGGCCACCTTGTGAAAACCCAAACTAAGCCCACTGAAAGGCATTTTGCACCCAAGAGCTGGAGGTTGCTCTATCAGTGCGCACAGGGAATGCCCACCTGATCTTTGGGTGGGGACGGGAAACTCTGGGGAATGCAGAGGTTTAGAAGCGCAGAGTGCAGGAGAACGAATTTCCTTAGAACGAAGTTGTGGAGGCAGGGGAAAGAGGGGGCACGCCAGGACCTCCAGGGGGCACCCCTTGGCCTAAGAGCAGAAGCATCCCGAGGTGTTGTGTCCCAGCCTTTGACAGAGAGGGAAACTGAGGCTGAGCGGCGGGACGGCCACTGGAGACGACGGTGTCGATGGTGAGGGGTGAAGGGGCGGGGCAGCTGCCAGGGGGAGGGCCGGGGAGGGGCCTTGGAGGCGCCCTGGGAACACGCAGGGCGGTCACGGCGGCCTGCCCAGGGCGCAGCTTGGGGCGACCTTTGTGCGGGGCGGGTCCCTGGCAGCCTCGGCCCGGACGCCCCGCCAACGAGGAGCCGAGCGCCCTGGAGAACGCGCCGGGGCTGAGCCGGGGTCCAGCCGCCGCCGCTATGGACATCCAGCCGCTGGCCGGCAAGATCGCGGCGCTGTCGCTGAGCGCCCTCCCGGTGTCCTACGCGCTCAACCACGTCTCGGCGCTCTCGCAGTGCGTGCGGGGAGGGGCCAGGGCGGCCTTCGGGGACAGTGGGGGCGGGCGGGGGCGGGGAGGACTGGAGGTGGGCTGGAGGGAGGATGTGCGGTCCGCGGACCTGGCTCCTGCGAGCCCTGCGCCCCAGCTCAGCTCCGACCTGGCAGATTGGGGCTGGGCCAGAAGAACGCCCCCCGCTAACCGGAAGTCCCCTTCCTGCCGGGCTGGAGGCTGGGATGTGGCCGCTCCTGAGATGTTTGTGGCCTGGGAAGAAGGAATGATGAGAGTCCCCACAAGCCAGAGCTTTGGAGGGTTTCTGGGGTTTTCCCAGGGATGCGCCCTGCATAGGCTCCAAAGTCGCCAAGGGTGAAAGTATTGTTCCAGATAAGGCCCCGGGTACCTGGCTCCTGCTGACACACACACACACACACACCTGCACACACACACACACACACACACACACCCTGCTCCATTGCCTGTCTCAGGCCTGTGACTTTCCTCTTGTTCAGGGCTGGCTAACTGTGTCCCTAGACTCAGTTCCCCCTACTGGTTCCCTTTCCTGGTCCCTGTCTCTTAACCCTAGATCCTAGCCCTGTGGGTCCAGCCACCAGATAGTGGGCATCTGCAAGCCCCTCACACTTCTAAACGCAGCTCAACCCAAGCCATGGGATGGAGAGAGTCTTAACCATGAGCCTCGCTCCCTGGGTGGGAATACCCATCTCCATCTCCTGGGATCCTGGGTGAGCCAAGTTCCTCTGGGAGCCTCATTTCCCTCATCAGTGTAATGGGCACGATCCTAGATCTCATCACATGGTTAGGATTAAGGATTATAAACTGTGTACAAAGATTTGTCTTGGTCTCATCTGAGTACTATAATGTCATTGTTAGATGGGGTCAAGATGGAGATCTTGGGTTCTGAGGGGATCATGAGAAAATAGGGACCTGGAGAGTGATCGACAGAGTGTTGTGTGTGACCCTGGATAACTGGACAGTACTCCCATCCTCTCTGGGCCTGGATTTGCCCACCTGGGTTGAGGGCTGCTCAGAGACCTGGCTTCTGTTATCTATGCAACTGGTTGACCTGTCTTATCAGGTTGTGGGTGCAGATCAGGGCAGGGGTAGGGTGGAGTTAATAGAGGCATTTGGACTTTAGCTGGGAGGAGCTGGGAGCATCAGACAGTGAAGTCTACAGAACTGAGCACTCGAGACCCTGTGGCTTGGGAGCTGGGCCTGGCCACAGAGGGACTTGACATTGTCGAATGACTGAACAGACTGAGTCAAACACGTAACAAATGGTGGGATAAATGGTAAAGTCAGAAGGGGCAGGCCAGGCGTGGTGGCTCATGCCTGTAATCCTAGCACTTTGGAAGGCCGAGGTGGGCAAATCACCTGAGGTCAGGAGTTCCAGACCAGCCTGGCCAACATGGTGAAACCCCGTCTCTACTAAAAATACAAAAATTAGCCAGGTGTGGTGGTGGGCACCTGTAATCCCAGCTACTTGGGAGGCTGAGGCAGGAGAATCGCTTGAACCCAGGAGGCAGAGGTTGCAGTGAGCCAAGATTGCACCACTGCACTCCAGCCTGGGTGTCAGTGCTCCATCTCAAAAAGAAAGAAAGAGAGAGAAAGAAGAAAGAAAAAGAAAGAAAGAAAAAAATGAAAAGAAAAGAGAAAAAGAGTCTGATGAATGTCCCCTCTGTAGCTAGCCCAAGTTAAACAGTGATCCTTTCTGGGGAGTCAAGGAGGGCTTCATGGAGGAAGAAAAATGTGGATGGGCCATGAAGGATGAGTAGGAGTTTGCCAAGTGGAAAAGGCTTCTGGAAGCGGTTTCCAGAAGGAAGAAACAGCCTGAGCAAGGGCCTGGCACAGGGTGAGAGCAGTTTCAGGGAACAGCATTGATGGATGAATAGACACTTAGTCTCTACCCCTGGGGCTTCCAGGAGTCTGCCCCTTCTCCCACCAGGGAAGGTGGGGCAATGCCTCAGCACTGGGCCTGGCCTCCCTGACTTGGCTTCCCTCTCCACAGCCCCCTGTGGGTAGCATTGATGAGCGCCCTAATCCTGGGTCTGCTCTTCGTGGCGGTCTACAGCTTGTCCCATGGTGAGATCTCCTATGACCCACTCTATGCTGGTGAGTCAGTGGGAAGCTGTGGGGAGGAAGACTGTCCAGGCAAGGGCCTCCACCCCCAGACTTGGGGATCATTAAAGGGCCTCCTCCATCAGACTGGGGGCCCTTTAAGAGCTCCCATCAGACTGGAGACCTCAAAGAGATTTGAACACTCCCATTAAACTGGGGAACCTCAAAGAGCCTCCCCCTTCAGAGCTGGGGCTCCTGAGAACAGGGACTGCATCTCCCCCATCAGATTAGAAGCTCCTGAAAAAGAGTGTGCTGCCTCATCACTTTGAGATCTCCTGAGGGCAGGGATAGTGCCTCTCCCATGAGACTGGGGACTCCCAAGGGCAGGCACTGGGCTTCCCAATCAAACCAGGGACTTCTGAGGGCCGGGCTGTGTCTCCTCCATCAGACATGCAGAATGAGGCAGGGCTGTGGTCATGCAACCTTTGGGGTTGGGGCAGGGACTGGGCCTGGAGTCCTTGCCTGGAATAATCTCATCTCTGACCTTAACTTCAAGCCCCGCCCACACTGAGCCCTAGCCCCACCCACACGTGTCCCCTCTCACACCTGACCCGGCCCGCCCACTCACTGCAGTCTTCGGGGTTTTCGCCTTCACCTCGGTTGTGGACCTCATCATCGCTCTTCAGGAAGACAGCTATGTGGTGGGCTTCATGGAGTTCTACACCAAGGAGGTACTTGGGGGACGGCCAGGGATCCCCCTGCTGCACTGCCCGTCTGAGTCTCCCACCTGCCCCCACAGGGAGAGCCATACCTGCGCACAGCACACGGAGTCTTCATTTGCTACTGGGATGGCACTGTTCACTACCTCCTCTACCTGGCCATGGCCGGCGCCATCTGCAGAAGGTGCAGGAGGCAGGGAGAGGGTGGCCCCTGACCCTGGGAGAGAAGTTGCATCCTCAGATGGGGTCCCAGGGCAAGGTGGAGCCAGAAGTGTCTGCAGGAGAAATCAGGACGCCTCTCTAGGGCTCCAGCCAGGGGTGGCCAGGAGAAGGTTCCAGGGAACATCTCAGGTGTAGGTGGTGGCCTAGCATTGCTTACATCCACCCTGTGCCTGGGCAGCCACTTCTGTTCTTGGACAGAGGGTCTCACTGTTATTCCCCCATTCAACTCCCTGTTGTCCCTTCCATCCTGGGCAAAACTGAAAGGGACCCGGAGCTGGGAAACCCACGGTGGTCTCTGGGCCCTGGCTGGGGCTCTGAGATTACGGAGTGACTACCTGCTGGTCACCTCTCCATCCCCTGCTCAGGAAGAGATACCGGAACTTTGGACTTTACTGGCTGGGTTCCTTCACCATGAGCATCCTGGTGTTCCTTACAGGAAACATTCTTGGTAAGGACAAGGCTTTGGGAAATCCAGGTTCTCTTGGGCTTGGTCACTGCCCTGAACCTAGAAGCACCCCCACTGGATCCTCCATCCCTTCCCTGATGTCTGCAGAGGCCCCACCTCTCTCTTTGCCTGTCCACAGCCTCAGTCAGCAGCCCACCCCTTTCCGGTCCCCATTTCCTCTTGGAAGGTGGGGGAACCCAAACTCTGCTTCCTCCCCAGGCAATGGTTCCCAGCCCCAGGGGTTTGACCCAGAATTCTGTTGACACAGGAAGGGAATTTTAGGGTGAATCTTGGGGACAGGGTGAAAGCTTCAGGGGTAGGTATTGGGAGGTAGAGCAGTGAAGGCAGTCTGGGAGGTTGGCATGGCAAAACCTCAGCAAAGGGAACACCCAAGATGTATTCGTAGGAAGCAAAGAACCCACTAGAAGGTAGGATCCATATTCAGAAGGTAAATTGAGGCAGGCTAGGCTGAGGAGCATGGACATCATCCTGTGGGCACTAGGGAGCCATGGAGGGTGGTGGAGCTTGAATGAGGATGGTATTTCTGAATCAAGATGTCCAGCCAGAGAGGCCAGGTGCAGTGGCTCACACCTGTAATCCTTATGTTGCTCAGGCTGGTCTCCAACTCCTCGGCTCAAGCGATCTGCCTGCCTCATCAATCACTTGAGCCGTGGAGATCAAGATCAGCCTGGGCAGCATGGTGAAACCCTGCCTATACTAAAAATACAAAAATTAGCCAGGCATAATTGCGCATGCCTGTAATCCCAGCTACTCAGGAGGCTGAGACAAGAGAATTGCATGAACCTGGGAGGCAGAGGTTGCAGTGAGCCAAGATTGCGCCACTGCACTCCAGCCTGGGTGACAGAGCAAGACTCTGTCTCAGAACAAACAAACAAATGGACATCCAGCAGGGTTCTGGCATGGCTGATGCCCTCTCTTCTGCACCATGGCAGGCAAATACAGCTCCGAGATCAGGCCTGCCTTCTTCCTCACCATCCCCTACCTGCTGGTGCCATGCTGGGCTGGCATGAGGGTCTTCAGCCAGCCCCAGGCGCCAACCTGCTGCACCGCCAACATGGTGAGTGCCTTACCCCTCTTAGGCCTTGTCCCAACATGCCTGAACTTTCCTCGTGTGAGTTGCTTTTGGTCAAAGACTTAGTTTCCGTGGAAGGATCTCCTTTGTCATAAGAAAGAAGGGAGGGCTGGGTGCGGTAGCTCATGCCTGTAATCCCAACATTTTGGGAGGCCAAGGCAAGAGGATCGCTTGAGCCCAGGAATTGGAGACCAGCCTGGGCAACACAGCCAGATTTTTTAACTCTACAAAAAGTTAAAAAATTAGCCAGATGTGGTGGTGCATGCCTGTGGTCCCAGCTATTCAGGAGGCTGAGGTGGGAGGATCACTTGAGCCCAGGAGATTGAGGCTGCAGTGAGCTGAGACTGTGCCACTTCACTCAAGCCTAGGCAACAGAATGAGACCCTGTCTCAAAAAAAAAAAAAGAAAGAAAAGAAAAGAAAAAAAGAAAGAAGGGAGGAGCCTTAGGAGTGCCTTTATTGAGTACCTACTGAACACTTCTCATTGACTACCTCTCATGCTGTCTGTTTCTCTCCCCTGGGCCAGGTGCAAGAGGAACAAAGAAAGGGACTCCTGCAGCGTCCGGCTGACCTGGCCCTTGTCATATACCTCATCCTTGCTGGCTTCTTCACTCTGTTCCGGGGCCTGGTGAGTCTGCCCTGGTTGGTCTCCCCCTCCCCTGCCACCGGTCTCCCTTCCCTGACCCACCTCTCCCACACTGCCCTTCCTGTTTGATCATCCAAGGAAGTTCTTCATCAAGTCTAACCTGAGTGTTCCATGACAAAGCCCCATTTCTCCCAGCCAGCCCAACTTGAGCTGGGCTGGGAGCGGCCAGAGCAAGGGGTGTGGGCCTGGGAGGGTGGGGGAGGCTTCCTGTGGGAGGGATGTCTGAGGGTTCTTGGTATGTCTGTCTGCTCCAGGTGGTGCTCGATTGCCCCACAGATGCCTGCTTTGTCTATATCTACCAGTATGAGCCATACCTGCGGGACCCTGTGGCCTACCCTAAGGTGCAGGTGAGAGGGGAGCGGGGAGAAGACCATGCCCCTGCCTTGGGTAGGGGTCCACTGGGCCTCTTTGAAGCAGGTGCCAGAAGCACAACTCAAATAGGCAGAAGCCCATATGGAATTTACTGTCCTACCAAAAAAGGACAGATGTGGTCTTCAGGTATGGCTGGATCCAGGTGCTCAAGGTACAGACTCTGGGCTCTTCTTTTCTTTTCTTTTCCTTTCCTTTCCTTTCTTTTCTTTTCCTTTCCTTTCCTTTCCTTCCTTCCTTCCTTCCTTCCTTCCTTCCTTCCTTCCTTTCTTTCTTTCTTTCTTTTTTTTTTTTGAAACAGTTTTGTTCTTGTCGCCCAGGCTGGAGTGCAATGGCATGATCTCAGCTCACTGCAACCTCCACCTCCTGGGCTCAAGTGATTTTCCTGCCTCAGCCTCCCAAGTAGCTGGGATTACAGGCGTGTACCACCATACTCAGCTAATTTTGTATTTTTAGTAGATACGGGGTTTCACCATGTTGGTCAGGCTGATCTCGAACTCCTGACCTCAAGTGATCCACCCACCTCGGCCTCCCAAAGTGCTGGGATTACAGGCGTGAGCCACCATGCCCGGCCTCTGGGCTCTGCTTTCTTTGCATGGCTCCGCTCTCAGGCAGTCCCTTTATGGGGTGGCAGAGACAGCCTGTGGCAGCTTCAGGCTTCCATGCACCCCACTCAGCCACCCCAGAGCAATGTGAGCCCTTATTACCCCCGAGCTTAAGCACAAGTCTTAGGCAGGCTCAGATTGGCCCAGCCTGAATCACTTGCCCATCCCTTACTGAGCATCATGGACAGGGTGCTGGAATGGTCTGACTGGCTAGGCCAAGGTCGCATGCCACTTCCAGAGAAAGGTTAGTAGGTTTGGCGTATGTGTTCGGGGGGTGGGGGCAAGGATCCCCAAGGGAAATAGAGGAGCACTTTGCAGACAGCCTGAGTGGGGTCTGAGGCTATCCAGATCCTTCCTCAGGGCCTCCACCTCAGGGGTGTCAGGAGACCCACCTGGGGTAGCTGCTCATCTCACAGGCTGGTGCCCCTCTCCTCCCGCCCCTGCAGATGCTGATGTACATGTTTTATGTCCTGCCTTTCTGCGGCCTGGCTGCCTATGCTCTCACCTTCCCTGGTTGCTCCTGGCTGCCAGACTGGGCCTTGGTGTTTGCTGGAGCCATCGGCCAGGTGAGGTGGCGGGTGGGTGGGTGAGCAGGCATGTGGGAGGGAATTTCTGTCTACTCATGAATGCCTCTGGTGTCCTCCCTGGGCACTGTAATGATGGGACCCCAAGAGGCCCCAGCCCCAGGCCCAGTATCCCAGGATTCCCTAGTCTAGGGGAGACAAAGCCAGATACAGACACTCCAAGCCCCATGAAAAGAGGGACAGGGGCTGTGAAGGATTCCAGAGGGGAAAGGTTTCCTAGAAGCAGGGCGTAGGAGCTGGGCTTTGATGTACGAGGATGAGTTCTCCAGGCAGGGAAGGACATTCCAGGAATGGGAACAGCCTAAGGAGAAGCACAGAGGGAGAGAGTGATTTAGCAGGGCCATAACACCGGTAAAGGCAGAGATAAGAGGAATTGGCAGCTGGATGCTGAAGGCTTTGAACTCTGGGACTGGGGGCTTGTGCTGAGGGTGATGGGGCGTTTGAGGAGGTGTTTGAGCAGTGAGGGGCCCAGTCAGAGCGAGGAGCCTTTTTCTGGGTTCCTGATGAAAAGTGCTAAAGCCTGGGCCCCGGCCAGGGAAGTAGGGACAAGGAAAACGTCTAGAATCCGCAGGATTTGTGCCAAGACCTCTGTGGGGGGGAAGACTGGGAGGAGGATCTGGAGCCAGGTCAGAGACAGACGGGGTGCAGGGCCCAGGAGATGGGGTTAGGCAAGTTGGGGGGGACTCACAGACCAGTGGACAAGCACAGGGAGGGACAGACAGGACATGTAAGGGCAGGAATCTTTACAGACAGAAGGCCGGGCGAGGTGGCTCACACCTGTAATCCCAGCACTTTGGGAGGCCAAGGTGGGAGGGCTGCTTGAGCCCAGGAGTCTGAGACCAGCCTAGGCAACATGGCAAAAACCTGTCTCTACAAAAAGTACAAAAATTAGCTGGGCATGGTAGCATGTGCCTGCTGTGCTAGCTACTCGGGAGGCTGAGATGGGAGGATCGCTTGAGCCCAAGAGGTTGAGGCTGCAGTGAGCCATGATTGTGCCACTGCACTCCAGCCTGGCCAACAGAGCAAGACCCTATCTCTAAATAGATAGATAGATGGATGGATGGATAGATAGATAGATAGATGATAGATAGATAGATAGATAGATAGATAGATAGATAGATAGATAGATAGATAGATAGATAGAAATTTTTAAAATAGGCCAGGCACGGTGGCTCATGCCTGTAATCCTAGCACTTTGGGAGGCCAAGGTGGATGGATTGCCTGACCTCAGGAGTTTGAGACCAGCCTGGGCAACATGATAAAACCCCATCTGTACCAAAAATACAAAAAACTAACTGGGCGTAGAGGTGCACGCCTGTAGTCCCAGCTACTCAGAGGAGGCTGAAGCACGAGAATCGCTTGAACCCAGGACCAGGAAGCAGCAGAGGTTGCAGTGACCCGAGATTGCACCACTGCACTCCAGCATGGGCAACAGAGTGAGACTGTGTCTCAAAAAAAAAAAAAAAGAAAGAAAAAAGACAGATAGATGGACTGGAGATGGGAAACAGATAAGCAAAGCCCGAGAGGTGGGGATGGGCATCCCCTGGGTTCTGCCTGACCTACGTGGGGGGCCATCGGTGATGCTGGGATTTCAGTTCCTTCCTGGCCCCTGACACCCATCTTCCCTGTCCGGCTACCAGGCACAGTTCTCGCACATGGGGGCTTCCATGCACCTGCGAACACCCTTCACCTACCGTGTGCCTGAGGACACCTGGGGCTGCTTCTTCGTGTGCAACCTGCTGTATGCGCTGGGCCCCCACCTGCTAGCCTACCGTTGCCTTCGGTGGCCCGCATTCTTCCACCAGCCACCACCCTCCGATCCCCTAGCCCTCCACAAGAAGCAGCATTGAGAGGGCTGTGGACTCAGGACCCAGGACTCTGTTTATGTGCCCAGCCAGCCCTACCTGGGGAAGTGGGGGTTGGGCGTTGTGGAGACAGGAGGGACATCTCCGGGTGTCTTTAGTCTTGGCTATGGTGGTTTCAGTCCAGTGGGTGGGATGGAGACCAACGACCAAGTGTTCCTGCAAGGAGAGCCTCCCACAGCTGTTACCATGCTCTAACTCCCACACGAACGCTTCACCCCTTCCAGAACTTACCCATCATCCCCGCCATCGATCCTTTTAGTAAAAGCCCTTTCAATTTCCAAAATATCACTGCCTAAGTGTTTCAGGGTGCAGGGGAGAGGGATCCTCTTCTTGGCCCCCATGAGGGCCCACCTATCACTGCCATCGTGGTTGCCAGGAGCGAGAGGTGCCGGGATAGCAGAAGGCGGCCTCTGGTTGGTATGCACGGCTCATCTTCCAGATGGGAAAACCGAGACTCATTATGGACAAGAGACCTGCCCAAGGTCACAGCCAGAGAGAAAAGTTCCTGCTCTACCAATAAATCATAACTAATAGTATGATACATTATTAAGCACCTACTGTATACCTTGACTGCTACATGCTGGATCTCACTCCGTATTCCAGATGGGGAAACCAAGGCTGCAGGAGGTGAAGGTCCTGGTCTGAGATCATTCCCCCCCTCAGCCCCCGAGGCATGGCTGAGCTAAGAGATGGAGCCCCAGCCTGTTGGACCACAGAAACCACAACCCTGCCTCTGCTATCTGGTTGGGTTGGGCTCATTTTAGGGGAAACTGAGTCCTGGAAGGAAGCCAAGGTGTTAGGAGAAAGACTCACTGTTTCCTATTGTTTGATTTTTTGAAATTGGGTGAAAGGCCAGGTTTAGGGGTGACTTGGGCCTTGACCAGATATCCCTTTTTCTTTTCTTTTTCTTTTCTTTTTTTTTTTTTTTTGAGATGGAATTTTCACTCTTGTTGCCCAGGCTGGTATGCAATGGCACGATCTCAGCTCACCGCAACCTCCACCTCCCGGGTTCAAGCAATTCTCCTGCCTCAGCCCCCTGAGTAGCTGGGATTACAGGCATGTGCCACCACACCTAGCTAATTTTGTATTTTTAGTAGAGACAGAGTTTCTCCATGTTGGTCAGGTTGGCCTCGAACTCCTGACCTCAGGTGATCCTCCCGTCTCGGCCTCACAAAGTGCTGGGATTACAGACGTGAGCCACCGCGCCCGGCCTAGATGTCCCTTTTTCTTGCCCCTCCCAACCCCTCCAGAGATCTACTGTATGTCTAGCTATTGGGTCTTCGCCAAAGAGTCAGCAGCAGGCTCAGAGAGGCCAACTGTCTCCTCCAAGGTCTCACAGCCAGTGAGGGGCAGACTTGGATTGGGGCCTGTGGCTCCAGACCACAGCAGCGTGTGATTATCGTGAGGCCCCCACCCTTCACAGTGAGCACCTTTGGGGTGCTGGAGACCAGGACCCCACTATGACTACCCAATGGACAGATGGGTAAACTGAGGCCTGCAGGCCAAATGATCTCTTTCACCAGATCCCCCAGGTCCCCTGCCAAAGCACAGTAACTAAGATAGAAGACTCAGCCCCCTCCTCCATTTCAAAGATGGTTAAACTGAGGCTCAGAGAGGTTCTTCCCTGGTCTAAGTTCAGCTAGCAGGGTGCGGGAACTAGCTCTGCACTCCAAGTCCAGAGCTCTTCTTTCTCCGCCCGCGCTCCAGCCACTGCTCCAGGGGAGCGTGGGCCGCGGCGGCCCCTTTAACACGCCCCGCCTCTCCCGCCTTCCTCCTCCCCTTGCAGGCAGACGCCGGGATTGCGCCGCCTGCAGGGACCTGCCCAGTCTTAACCGGGTGTGCGGGGAGCGCAGTCCGGGTGCGTAGGGGCCGCTCGGCGGGGGCCGCGCGGGCAAGATGGTAAGTGGGGCTGCGGGCGCGGGTGGTGCGTGCCCCGTCTCCCCAGTCTTGGATTCTATATCTCTCTGTCTCTGAATCTATATCCCTCTGAGTTTCTTCTGTCTCTTCCTTTTCTCTGTCTCTCACCCTCTTTGATCTCTCTTTTTGGCACTCTAGGTTCTCTCCCTCTCCATTTCTCCCTGCCTCTCTCCATCTCTGTCATCCTCTCTGCGTCTTTCCTCTCCTCTCCGTTTCTGTCTTTCCCTGCCCCTATCTCTCCCTCCTCTTCTCTGAGTCTCTCTGCCTCTCGCACTCTCCTGTCTCTCCCTCTCCCTTTCTGTCTCTCCCTCTCCCTCTCTGTCTCTCCCTCTGCCTCTCTGTCTCTCCCTCTGCCTCTCTGTCTCTCCCTCTCCCTCTCTGTCTCTCTCTCTGCCTCTCCGTCTCTCCCTCTCCATCTCTGTCTCTCCCTCTCCTCTCTTCCTCTGCCTCTCTCTCTCCCTCTGCTTCTCTGTCTCTTCTTCTCTGTCTCTCCCTTTCCATCTCTCTTTCCCTCTCCATCTCTGTATCTTCCTCTGCCCCTCTGTCTCTCCCTCTCCATCTCTGTCTCTCCCTCTCCATCTGTCTCTTCTTTTCCATCTGTCTCTCCCTCTCCATCTCTGCGTCTCTCTCTTCCCTTCCCCTTTTTCTGTGTCGCGCACTATCTTCTCTGCCTCTCCCTGCCTTTCTCTCTGTCCCTGTTCTCTCCCCACGTCTCTCCCTCTGTCTCTCCAGCTCTCCCCCCTCCCTGCCCGCCCCGGCCCGGTTTGCTGCAGTCTCCTGGCGCATGGATAACCTTGCTGCCGCCGCTCCTCCAGCTCTTCCCCACCCCCCTATCCCCGGCCCGGGCCAGGGCCAGAAGGGGGCGGGGCAGCGAGCCTCGGGTTTTGGGGTCGGGGAAGGGGGGTTGGAATGAGGCGGGATCTGAGGCAGGACTAAGGGCAGGGGGAGTCTAGGGGCGTGGGTTCTTGCAGAAGCTAGGATGTGAGGTCCCAGGAGGAGGAGGGGGAGTTCTCCGGGACCCCGGAAAGGGTGGGGGCATGGGCGTGAGAGAGGTCCTCGTTGTGGGGAAGGCAGGCCCGGGTGGGAGCCAGGCCTCCGAAAAGCCAAGGCTGGGAGGCTGGACTGAGCGCCCTGTGCCCGCCCCCCAGGTGTGCGCTCGGGCGGCCCTCGGTCCCGGCGCGCTCTGGGCCGCGGCCTGGGGCGTCCTGCTGCTCACAGCCCCCGCGGGGGCGCAGCGTGGCCGGAAGAAGGTCGTGCACGTGCTGGGTGAGTCCGGGCCGCTAAAAGTGGTCTTCTCCGCGAAAAGCAGAAGTGGCCAAGTGCGGAGAAGGGTAGGGGGTAGGGCGTTCCTGACGTCCACGGTTCCGCCAACCACTCCCCATCTGAGCCCCTCGCCCTCTCCCTGAGCCCCTGGACCCTTCTGATTCCCCGACCCCCACCCGAGTCTTCCCACGTTCCCCTCCCCAGAGACACCTTCCCCAGGGGCCCCCTTCTGCCCCTAGGCCCCTTCTCTGAACCCTGCTTGGTTGTCCGCAGAGGGTGAGTCGGGCTCGGTAGTGGTACAGACAGCGCCCGGGCAGGTGGTAAGCCACCGGGGTGGCACCATCGTCTTGCCCTGCCGCTACCACTATGAGGCAGCCGCCCACGGTCACGACGGCGTCCGGCTCAAGTGGACAAAGGTGGTGGACCCGCTGGCCTTCACCGACGTCTTCGTGGCACTAGGCCCCCAGCACCGGGCATTCGGCAGCTACCGTGGGCGTGCTGAGCTGCAGGGCGACGGGCCTGGGGATGCCTCCCTGGTCCTCCGCAACGTCACGCTGCAAGACTACGGGCGCTATGAGTGTGAAGTCACCAATGAGCTGGAAGACGACGCTGGCATGGTCAAGCTGGACCTGGAAGGTGATCAGCCGATGGGGAGGATAAACCTTGCTTCTGAGGAAGGAGGGGGGGGGCGGGGATGGCAAGGGACATAAACCAAATCAAGTTGGCCTGCAGGCATTTAGAAGGTTGTTTGGGGTAGAGCCCCCGTATCTGATTCTGGGTGATTTTCCTCCCCAGGGACATTGGCGATATCTGGAGATATTTTAGGTTGCCACATCTGGAGAAGGTAGTTGCTACTAGCCTCTAGTGGGTAGAGGCCAGGGATGCAGCTAAACATCCTACCAGGCACAGGATAGTCCCCCACAAAGAGTGATCCAGGCCGGGCATGGTGGCTCACGACTGTAATCCCAGCACTTTGGGAGGTTGAGGCAGGCGGATCACCTGAGGTCAGGAGTTCAAGACCAGCCTGGCCAACATGCCGAAACCCTATCTCTAGTAAAAATACAAAAATTAGCCAGGCATGGTGGTGCATTCCTGTAATTCCAGCTACTTGGGAGGCTGAGGCAGGAAAATCTCTTGAACCCGGGAGGCGGAGGTTGCAGAGAGCGGAGATCGTGCCACTGCACTCCAACCTGGGCGACAGAGGAGACTCCATCTCAAAAAATAATAATAATAAATAAATAAAATAAAATAAAATAAAAGTGATCCAGTCCAAAATGTCCACAATGAGGACACTGAGAAGTCCTGGGATAGGATTCAGGCACAGTGAGATCCAGGCACTCACACCATGTCAGGAACCATCCTTCTGCTCTGCTTCCCAGGTAGGCTTTCTTCCCACAGGTTTCTCTTTCTGGAACCAAGACCACAGTGCCTAGGCTTTCACTTCCCTGCTTAGCAACTGATTTCCTAGGAGCAGCAGCTAGAGTCCCAGAGTTGTCCCTCACTGGCTCAGCTTGAGTCATGTGCCCAACTGTGAGCCAATCACTGTAGCTGGAAGATGGGATGCTCTGATTGACTCACCCTGGAGCTGGGAGGTGGGGTTTCTATTTGAAGAATTCCCTCCCATTTGGTTGGCCTTTTCTAGTTCACCTTAGAAGATTCTAGGTGAGATTTCAGGGCCCTGGCTTGCTGACCTTCCTAACAATAACAAATAACAACAATAATAGCAGCAGCTCTCCTTTACTGGACATTTTCTATGTGACAGGTGCTTAGTTGAAGAGTTCTCAGGAGTCTCTAATTTAATTTCCTAAAAACCCCAAGGGAGACAGCTATTACCAGCAGATGGACAACAGGCTCAGAGAGGTTAGAGCCTTGCCCAGGACAGTGCTAGTTAGTGGCAGAGACAGGATTCAATCCCCAGTCTGTCAGCTCCAGGTCTTCTCCCTGGCCCCTGTCTGCCTCTTTCCTGGGTACCCCACTCACCCCCAAGCCGCGTCCCTCAAACGCACAAAATATTTGAGCTGAACGGACTGTGAGTCCAATGAGGGACAAGTTCCAAAGTCATCAGAACTGAAGGTAGAAGGGAACCCAGTGGGTACTGCCTTGGACGATGCTGGGGGAATCAAAGGGGTCTTCACCTAGGGCCAATCTTCCAGGGGGTCCTAGTCTAAGAGAGTCAGCACTGAACGCAGGCTCCGTGGGCTCAGGGCTGGACCAGAGGGAGGGACCCAGTACTGGGGGAATGTCAGAGGCACACAGGACTGAATGGCAGAGGGTTTGGGAGTTGGATTTTGAAGGATGAGTAGGAGTTCAACAGGTAGAATAAGGTGGAAAGAGCATGAGCAAAGGCCTCCAGCAGTGGAAGGGGATGGACACAATTAGTATGTTAAGGGGGAGGGTCAAGTGAATCCCAAGCTTAAAGTGAAGGGAGCCAGCTATATGGGGTGTGAGCTGGGGATTATCGTGGTCAGGTCTGAGGCCAGAGTGAGGAGGAATGGACTGGAAGGTCCCGGTTGAAGACTCACACAGCACCCCAGACGTCAGGTGCATGAGGGTGGGCTGGGGTGTACCGGCTGATCCCGTGCGCCCCCCGCCAGGCGTGGTCTTTCCCTACCACCCCCGTGGAGGCCGATACAAGCTGACCTTCGCGGAGGCGCAGCGCGCGTGCGCCGAGCAGGACGGCATCCTGGCATCTGCAGAACAGCTGCACGCGGCCTGGCGCGATGGCCTGGACTGGTGCAACGCGGGCTGGTTGCGCGACGGCTCAGTGCAATACCCCGTAAACCGGCCCCGGGAGCCCTGCGGCGGCCTGGGAGGGACCGGGAGCGCAGGGGGCGGCGGTGATGCCAACGGGGGCGTGCGCAACTACGGGTATCGCCATAACGCCGAGGAACGCTACGACGCCTTCTGCTTCACGTCCAACCTGCCGGGTGCGTAGGCCTCACCCTAAGACTGGCCTCTGCTGCAACACTACCCCAACCCCGGGGCCTTCTTCCCCACCCAGCTCTTAGCGATCAGAAACAGGAGACCCCTCTCCCAAGAGTGCCCAGGCGCAGCACACACCGCCTGGTACCAACACTGGTTGGGCCTAGGCTGGAGTCCCAGGCTGCATGGGAGGAACTGTTCCTGGATCCCGGGGCCGAGGCCAGAGTCCTGGGCTGCATGCGGGGAGCAGTCCTGAATCCCGCCGAGGCAGGGTCCCAGGAGCCTCACTAATAACCCATCCCCAACCCCACCCCCGCAGGGCGCGTGTTCTTCCTGAAGCCGCTGCGGCCTGTACCCTTCTCCGGAGCTGCGCGCGCGTGTGCTGCGCGTGGCGCGGCCGTGGCCAAGGTGGGGCAGCTGTTCGCCGCGTGGAAGCTGCAGCTGCTGGACCGCTGCACCGCGGGTTGGCTGGCCGATGGCAGCGCGCGCTACCCCATCGTGAACCCGCGCGCGCGCTGCGGAGGCCGCAGGCCTGGTGTGCGCAGCCTCGGCTTCCCGGACGCCACCCGACGGCTCTTCGGCGTCTACTGCTACCGCGCTCCAGGAGCACCGGACCCGGCACCCGGCGGCTGGGGCTGGGGCTGGGCGGGCGGCGGCGGCTGGGCAGGGGGCGCACGCGATCCTGCTGCCTGGACCCCTCTGCGCGTCTAGGCTGGGAGCAGGCGGACAGCCAGGGCGCTTGACCACTGGTCTAGAGCCCTGTGGTCCCCTGGAGGCTGGCCACGCCCTTGAAGCCCTGGACACTGGCCACATTCCCTGTGGTCCCTTACAAACTAACTGTGCCCCTGGGGTCCCTGAAGACTGGCTAGTCCTGGCAGAACAGTACTTTGGAGTTCCCTGGAGCCTGGCCAGCCCTCACCTCTTCTGGACAGAGGATTCCCCCAACTCCTCAACTTTCTCCATGAGGGCCACGCCCCCTGAGGACCTCAGGAGGCCAGCAGAACCCGCAGGCTCCTGAAGACTGGCCACGCCTCCTGAGACCACTTGGAAACAGACCAACTGCCCCCGTGGTCGCCTGGTGGCTGGACCCCCGGGATTGACTAGAGACTGGCCGTACACCTTCTGCATCTCACTGGAGACTGAACGCTAGTCCCTTGCGGTCACATGGACGCTGGGCGCCTCCTCCTCCTCCTCCTCACCTGGAGAGACTACAGGAACTTCAGGGTCACTCCCCGTGGTCACATGGAGGTTGTGGGCCAAGGCGCTTATTTTCTCTTATGGTGACCTGAGTACTGGAGACTCCCATTCTCCCCCTCTGCCTGAGAGTCCCCTGAAGTTTCTGGGTAACAGGGCACACTCCTCTAGTTTCATGGGCAAGCACCCCCATCTGCCACCTCAGACTGACACACAGCCAGCTGGCTCACTTACTGGGGGCCACATCCCACCCCTCAGATATTTCTTTGAAGGGAGAGCAAACCCACCCTGTCCTCTGACGTCCCTTTCCCAACTGTCACCAAAGAGACCATCTTCCCAGGCCTGGGGACCCGTAAGATCCATATCACTAGTTATGGAGAGCAGCTGCCGTGAGTCCCACTGTCACCAAGGCAACCAGTCCTGCTGCTACCTGTCACCTAGAGTCACACACCCCTTCCCTCATCAGGCACACCCATGAAGACGCTGCCTCCCTCCTCCAGCTGTAACCATGGATACCACACATTTCTCATCTCATTGGACCCCACCCCAGGGACCTCCACCTCAACTTCTGGCTGTCCCTACCCTGACCCACCGCCATGGAGATCACCGTCCCCGAAGCTGTCCCCAGGGTGACCCAACATCCAGTTCTCTGGTTCTCACCATGGAAACAAACTGTCCCTGTTCCCAGGCCCACTCCAGTTCCAGGCCACCCTCCAAGCTCCGCCCCCAGGTGGTTTGGACACCACCACTGTTGCCATGGTGACCAAACTCTGGTGTCCTAGGTAACAGAACACCTGTCCCCCTAGGCGTTTCTTTGTGGACAACGGGGCCCTGTTCACCAAACTGTTGCCCTAGAGACTGTCAACATTGTCCTCATGACAACCAAACATCCAGCTCTCAGGAACTTCTCATCGTGGGCCAGAAGTCCTGGGTGCCTCCTACTGGGGCTATCCTACTGCACCCCATCAGGGGCCTGATGGCTGCCCCTTCCCCAGACAGGGCTGGACTTCTGGAGCTGCTAAGCCAACCTCCGTTTGCACGTTAACTCTATGCCGGATAGCAGCTGTGCACGAGACAATCTTGCAACACTCGGGCATGTTTGTCATCGTCCTACAAATGAGGAAACCAAGGCCATGGCGTGCCCTGGCCTTTTAAGATACGCAAGCACTGAGCTCCTCTTTTGTCCTCTGAGACCCCATCTCCATTCTCACCCACATTTCCCTCCTTAGAGATCCAGGAGGGATGGAATGTTCTTTCTTTAAAATTCAACACCCACCAGGCTCTAAGCAGCAATCTGTGCTAAGAGGTCAGGACCCAGCCAAAGTCCTCAGCGTTGACAGGCAGCTGGGGGCACATGATCCATGGACAAGGCCATCCCGGCCATGGGAGACCCCAGTCCTGAAGTCTTGCCTGCAGGAGTACTGGGGTCCCCCCGGCGCCCTCTTTACTGTCACGTCATCTCTAGGAAACCTATCTCTGAGTTTTGGGACCAGGTCGGTTTGGGTCTGAATTCTGCCTCTTCTTGCTCACTGTGTGACCAAATGACAAACTCCTTCTGAATCTGTGTTCTCCCGCTGTACCAGGGCTGTTCTGTGGTCCCCGTGAGTGCCAAGCATACAGTAGGGGCTCAATAAATCCTTGTTTCTTTTGATGAATGAGAAAATGAGGCAGCCAGTGGGTAATTCCTGTATAAATGCACTTTGGTAGATAAGATGTTACAAGCTTGGGGGGCTTGGGTTTTTTTGTTTTGTTTTGTTTTGTTTTGTTTTGTTTTGTTTGAGATGGAGTCTCACCCTGTCGTCCAGGCTGGAGTACAGTGATGCAATCTTGGCTCACTGCAACCTCTGCCTCCCGGGTTCAAGTGATTCTCCTGCCTCAGCCTCCCGAGTAGCTGGGATTACAGGTGCCTGCCACCACACCCGGCTAATTTTTGTATTTTTAGTAGAGACAGGGTTTCACCATGTTGGCCAGGCTGGTCTTGAACTCCTGACCTCAGGTGATCCACCCACCTCGGCCTCCCAAAGTGTTGGGATTACAGGCGTGAGCCACTGCGCGTGGCCAGGCTTGATTTTTATTCTCTTTGGAAGTGGTGTCCTTCATTCCTCCTCCACCTCCCCAATCTCTCGCTCCTCTTTCTTCCCCCATCCTGTGCCCACTCTCTCCCTTTAGCCACCCACCATGAGTCTGTTCCTTGTCAACTCTGTCCTGACTGGGTCATTGACAAGATCCAGGGCATGAAATTCGGGAAACTGGACGGGGAGTTCCTGTACCAGGAAGGGAGAGACGTTGCAAACTTTCCCTGACATGAATATGTGGGCTGAGGGCGGGGGCTGAGGAAGCACTGGAAGTTTCTAGGATACAACAAAGCATGAAGAGAAAAAATAGTGTAAGGTCCTGACCGTGCACAGTGGCTCATGCCTATAATCCCAGCACTTTAAGAGACCAAGGTGGGAGGATTGCTCGAGCCAGGAGGTCGAGGCTGCAGTGAGCCATGATTGTACCACTGCACTCCAGCTTGGGCAACAGAGTGAGACCCTGTCTCAAAAAATAAAAAAAAGTAAATCTCCTCTTCCCCATTCTTTTGACAGTCTGCAGAGGATCAATGGTTTGGATTGAATGCATTATAATTTTGTAGTCAGGTTCCTAATAGTGGACATTTATATTGTTCTCAATATTTTTCTGTTAGAAGTAAGTATCCACATCATCACTCACAAGTTCAAGTATAACTGGAGAATGATTTCAGAAGTTGTTTGTTCAGGCCGGAAGCGGTGGTTCACGCCTGTAATCCCAGCACTTTGGGAGGCTTAGGCAGGCGGATCACGAGGTCAGGAGATCGAGACCATCCTGGCTAACACGGTGAAACCCCGTCTCTACTAAAAATACAAAAAATTAGCCGGGCGTGGTGGTGGGCGCCTGTAGTCCCAGCTACTTGGGAGGCTGAGGCAGGAGAATGGCGTGAACCCGGGAAGCAGAGGTTGTGGTGAGCCGAGATCGCGCCACTGCACTCCAGCCTGGGCAACAGAGCAAGACTCCATCTCAAAAAAAAAAAAAGAAGAAGAAGTTGTTTGTTCAAAGGGTCAAAACTCCCCATTTCCTTTTTTTTTTTCTTTCTTTTTTTTTGAGACAGAGTTTCGCTCTTGTTGCCCAGGCTGGAGTGCAATGGCACGATCTCGGCTCACCTCAACCTCTGCTTCTCGGGTTCAAGCGATTCTCCTGCCTCAGCCTCCAAAGTAGCTGGGATTACAGGCGCCTGCCACTACGTCCAACTAATTTTTGTATTTTTAGCAGAGACGGGGTTTTACCATGTTGGCCAGGTTAGTCTCGAACTCCTGACCTCAGGTGATCCACCTGCCTCAGCCTCCTACAGTGCTGGTATTACAGGCATGAGCCACTGCGCCCAGCCTAAAACTTGCCATTTTCATGGTGATTTCCACATTTTCTTAGAGGTGGGGCCAATTTGTACTCCACAGGTAATAGATATACTCACTGGGCTGGGCATGGTGGCTCACAGCTGTAATCCCAACACTTTGGGAGGTTGAGGCGGGTGGATCACCTGAGGTCAGGAGTTCGAGACTAGCCTGGCCAACATGGCAAAACCCCATCTCTACCAAAAATACAAAAATTAGTCCAGCATGGTGGCAGGCACCTGTAATCCCAACTACTCGGGAGGTTGAGGCAGGAGACTCACTTGAACCAAGGAGGCGGAGGTTACAGTGAGGTGAGATCACGCCACTGCACTCCAGCCTGGGCGACAGAGCAAGACTCCTCAAAAAAAAAAAAAAAGTACTCGCTTGTTCCATACATCCTCAGCAGCCTCATATCTTGTCACTTTTTATTTTTGTCAATCTGATAGGTGAAAAATGGTATCTCGATGTGGTTGTTGCTTGCAATTCTATTTGTGAGGCTGAACATCTCCAACCACCACCACCAACTTTGACCTTAGGTGCAGGCAATCGTAAATCATTCACAGTTCAAGCACATTATCATCTTTGATGTATGCAAGGATCTCTCTCTTTTTTTTTTTTTTTAGATGGAGATCACTCTATCACTCAGGCTGGAGTGCAATGGCGTGATCTTGGCTCACTGCAACCTCTACCTCCTGGGTTCAAGCGATTCTCCTGCTTCAGCCTCCTGAGTAGCTGGGATTACAGGTGTGCATCACCATACCCGACTAATTTTTGTATGTTTAGTAGAGACAGGGTTTCTATATATTGGCCAGGCTGGTCTTGAACTCCTGACCTCATGTGATCTGCTCACCTTAGCCTCCCAAATTGCTGGGATTACAGGCGTGAGCCACCACGCCCGGCCTTCTTTTGTTACATTTGTTTATTCTCTTATATTTTTATGCCCTTCCTTGTGACTCTAGATGTTCTTGCAAAATACGTATTATTTTATTGAGTCTATGTTGTAGTTTTAGAGCTGCTATTTCCTTTTTTGTAAAATTTTTCTTTATATCTTTTGCCTGCTTGGCTACTGGATTTGTCTTTTTCCTATTGATTTGTGTGAGCCCTTCCCTTTTTTTTTTTTTTTTTTTTTTGAGACGGAGTCTCTCTCTGTTGCCAGGCTAGAGTGCAGTGGCACGATCTCAGCTCACTGCAACTTCTGCCTCCTGGGTTCAAGTGATTCTCCTGCTTCAGCCTCCTGAGTAGCTGGGGCCACAGGCGCGTGCCACCATGCCCAGCTAATTTTTGTATTTTTAATAGAGACAGAGTTTCACCATGTTGGCCAAGATGGTCTCGATCCCTTGACCCTGTGATCCGCCTGGCTCGGCCTCCCAATGTGCTGGGATGACAGGCATGAGCCACTGCACCCGCTCCCTTCTGCAAGAGGACTTTTGCTTTCACTCTTTCCTCTCAGTAGAATGCCCTTCCTTTCTTTCTCTCCTCATCTAGTTAATGCGACTTCTCCTTTAGATTCTATTCCCCTCCTCTGGGAAGCTTTCTGTGACCACCCACTAAAGATCAAACCTTCTCTGTTCACCACTATCTCCCCAGCACCCAGTACAGTACATGGATCACAATAGCTGCTCAGGTAAATACTTGCTGAATGAATGAATCAATGAATGAATGAATGAATGAATGAATGAATCAGGTGGTGACAAGCAGGTTGAACTGTTAAAAAATTTATTAAAATGTCCAAGAAGTACATTAATGTCCACAGTGTCAGATACCACAGACCCACAGAACACTGTAGCTCACAGCAAAACCAGCAGGACCCAAAGCCGTTCACACGCACACACACTCATATGCGTGCCACGCACATGGCACACGCAGACACACACGCACATCCAAAAGGGAAAGATCAAAAGACAAACCACCCACTTTAGAAAAGACCAGAGCCCCCTCCCACCGTGGAGCCGAGGTGGGGTCAGGGCAAATGGCTGAGGGGCTCAAGGGCAGGGAGCATAAACCAAGACCCCCCAAAAAACACTGCATCCCCAGCCCCCCGCAAACAAAGGAAAATTTTTGTGTGACATGGATGACCAAAGATGTGTTATTATTATTATTTTAAACTAAGAAGAGTTATCAAAGTAAGAAGACAAATCTGTATCCCTGGGTTTTCTGAATAATAACCATAATAAGATAGATGTCTACAGGGAGGAAGATTGAAGACAAGGATAAGGGTTCAGTTCACACTTCTTAACCATTTCCTAAATGTGTATGAGGGTGCAATTATGTTTCAGTCTCCTCTCCAGAGTCCAGAGCAGGATTTGGGTCAGAACCAAGATAGGAGTTGGCTCTGACTTCTGGATTTGGAGTAAGGATTTGGTGATGGAGAGAAGGTGTAAGGAGAGCCAGAGTAAGGATTTGGTCCAGAAAACAGGACCAAATCCTTATTCTAAATCCTTACTCCTGTCGTGGTCATGACTTCAAGCCAGTACCTTTCCTTTATATCTGAGCCTCAGTTTCACTGTGTGTAAAATGGGAAAGTAACAGTTTCTAAGTCAATGGGCTATTGAGAAGATTCAAGGAGACTGTATGTAAGTCCTTAGCATGGTGTCTGCTTCTTAGTTGTCAATGGTCATTATTACTTCCCAGAAGGGATTCAGGCTCAGTTAACACATTTCTTTCTTTACTGAACCCCTAGGTGGACCATGTATTTGCTTATTTTTCTTTCCTGAAGGGGGCCATTCTCCATGCTGTTTTTTAACCCTGATCCACAAATTTTACCCAGACTGCTGAAAGTGGGTAACAGATATGGAGGAAAAGCTGTGGATCTTTCCTGCCAGAGATGAGGGAACTGGATCCTGGCCTCTGGTGTGGAGAGACCTTTTACAGGTTGCACATTTAGGGGAGGAAGGCAGGTGAGTTCTTTCCCACTTAAAAAATTAAAATCTATAAGAGAAAAATGTGTGTGTGTGTTTCCGTTTTAACACTGAGCATCTCTCTACAATATGACCGCAGGTAGGTGTCACTACTTCAAGTTTTAAGTGTTTCTAGACCACCAGGCAATGGCCAGGGACAAGGGTGGGGTGGGGCAGGGGTGGGACCCAGGGCAGGGGCACTACCAATGTCTGCTTAAGGACTGGGTACGGGCACTGGGCTAGAAAACTTGGCAGCACCTCCTTGGTCCAGGAAGGAGGTTCTTTGTCTCCCTGAGAGATGGAGGGGGAAGAAATCTGGGCTCATCTAGCCCTAAATATCCTCTCGTCTATTTGTGTGAAAGAGATTCATCACACATGCAGAACCACCAAATCTCAGCGCTGGACTAGACCTGGAAGGGTTAGCAATACACTCTCCCTCCATCACCTACATATTGCTTTGATTATTCTCACTCCTAACTCTGAAGGCATGGAGGGAGGTTGTCCTAAAAACATCCCTAAAATGCAGTACATGGGGTCTCCACACTATGTATGTTTATCCACCAAGACCAAAGACGGAACTTGGGCTGAGGTCCAGGGTAAAGGGAGAGCTGTTGTCAAGTTCAAAAACGGTGTGCTTCTGTGTAGCCTTCTATTCCCAAAGCTAATGACCCTACGTCCAGACTTCTTCCTGGATTTAGGAATTCAGCCAACACTGACTAAGTCTGAATTTCTGGTGTGAAAAGCAATTCCTTCGTGTGAATGCAAACATACACTCATGCACCCTCATCAAGGCCTGCTTCAGTCAGCCTGGCAAACAAGAGACCAGACCAATGAGCTTTGCTACTTGTGCTTCCCTCAGCTGGGAGACGCTCCCAGAGTTCAGCCAGACGAGAATGGACTTTTCAGACACCTGGCTCCACCTGCCAGGAGGATCTTGTGTATGTAAAAAAAGGGAAAAGAGGAGCTTTGTACAAAGGATTATGTGTGTGGGGGATGCGGTTTGGGGTTCAGGGACTTCTGGACTCTCTTGTTTCTCTCTGGGTTCTGTCTCCCCAGGCGAAGGCTCCAGAGGAGGCATGGGAAAGGTGTTGTGCTTTCTTTTTTCTGGTTCTTCAGCAGAAATTCCCTTCGTCCTTCTCCCAGTCCTCTGTTGGGTGTTTCTTGTGTTTTCTGCGCTCCTTGCGGGATTTGTGGTGGTGATGCTGGTGGTGGTGTTGGTGGTGGCGGTGGTGTCGCCGCATCCGATGTGAACGTCTGGCTGTAGGGAAGTGAGGGAGGACAGGGAAGGGACAAAAGATGGTGAGAGGCAGGTGGCCTGATGCAGCAGGTGTCCTCAGGAGAGAAAGTAGAGGAAAGAGGCCAGACACGAGGGCTCATCCCTGTCATCCCAGCACTTTGGGAGGCCAAAGTGGGAGGATCTCTTGAAGCCAGGAGTTTGAGACCAGCCTGGGCAACATAGCGAGAACCTATCTCTACAAAAATAAAAAAATTAGCCAGGCATGGTGGCACATGCTTGTAGTCCCAGCTATTTGGGAGGCTGAGTTGGGAGGATCCCTTGAGCCTGGGAGGATGAGGCTATAGTGAGCTGTGACTGAGCCTCGCACTCCAGCCTGGGCAACAGAGTGAGGCTCTGTTTCAAAAAAAAACAAAACCAGGCCGGGTGTGGTGGCTCACGCCTGTAATCCCAGCACTTTGGGAGGCTGAGGCGAGAGGATCACATGAAGTCAGGAGTTCGAGATCAGCCTGGCCAACGTAGCGAAACCCTGTCTCTACTAAAAATACAAAAATTAGCCGGGCATGGCAGCGGACACCTGTGATCCCAGCTACTCAGGAGGCTGAGACACAAGAATCACTTGAACCCGGGAGGTTGCAGTGAGCCGAGATTGTGCCACTGCACTCCAGCCTGGGCAACAGAACACAACTCCATCTCTCTCTCTCTCTCTCTCTCTCACACACACACACACACACACACACACACACACACAAATGAAGGAAACATCAGACAGGCTGGTAAGTTCTCACTTATCTGCAGGGCTGTATTATCAGGCAGACATTAAGGCAGAACAGTGTGTGGAGAAATAGGATGTCTTACTTGGAAACTAGAAATACCAAAAACCTATGTTGAGATCTCTGGGAGAAGCTACTTACGTTTGGTGCAGACAATTTGGGGCCTGTCCCACTTGCCATTGCTCCGGCATCGAATGGTGGCCACGTGGTGCTGGGCAAACCCTTCATTGCACTGGTACCTTACAGTGGCGTGGACATTGTACTTGGCCTTGCGGGCACCGATGAGTGAGGCATTCTCCACTGCCGGAGGGGGACCACAGAGCACTGGGACAGAGGAATCTCTGGTGAGAGAGGTGCTCACGTCTGGGGCTAAACTAGTTGTTGTTGTTGTTGTTTGAGACAGTTTCGCTCTGTCACCCAGACTGGAGTGCAATGGCGCGCTCTTGCCTCACTGCAACCTCCGCCTCTCTGGTTCAAGTGATTCTCCTGCCTCAGCCTCCCAAGTAGCTGGGATTATAGGCACCTGCCTGTAATCCACACCTGGCTAATTTTAGTATTTTATTTTATTTTATTTTTTTGAGACAGGGCCTCACTCTGTCTCCCAGACTGGAGTGCAGTGGCGTGATCTCGGCTCACTGCAACCCCCACCTCCCAGGCTCAAGTGATTCTCCTGCCTCAACCTCCTGAGGAGCTGGGATTACAGAAATGCACCACCATGCCTAGCTAATTTCGGGTTTCGTCGCATTGGCCAGGCTGGTCTTGAACTCCTGATCTCAGATGATCTGCCCACCTTGCCCTCCCAAAGTGCTGGGATTACAGGCATGAGCCACCGTGACTGGCTCTTATTGTTGTTTTTAAAAGAGGGTCTTCCTCCGTCGCCCAGGTTGGAGTGCAGTGGCACAATCACAACTCACTGCACCCTCAACCTCCCAGGCTCAAGGGATCTTCCCACCTCAGCCTCTCAAGTAGCTGAGACTACAGGTGTGCACCACCAAGCCTAGCTAATTTTTTGACTTTTTGTAAAGACGGGGTCCCACTATGTTGCCTGGGCTGGTTTTGAACTTATTGGCTCAAGTGATCCTCCCTCCTCGGCCTCCCAAAGTGCTGGGATGACAGGCATGAGCCACTATGCCTGGCAGCCGTAAACTAGTTTTGAGTTTTATTGGGAATGATACCCACCTCAGCACATCAACAGGTCCCTGCCTCTGCCCAGTTCTGATCTCACAGGGCTGGAAGTGACTGTGTCTGTCTGTCTCTTCTACCCAAATCAGCAGCTCCTTAGGGACAGCAACCTCCTGGACACGCCTCACTTTCTAATTCTTACACCAAACATAGGGCACAATGGGAATGAAGGAGACAGAAGGCAAGAATAATTATCTGAGCAAATAAAAGGCTGGTGCGGCAGCTCAGGCCTGTAATGCCAGCACTTTGGGAGGCTGAGGCGGAAGGATTGCTTCAGTTCAGGAGTTTGAGACCAACCTGGGCAACATAGCAAGACCCTGTCTCTACAAAAAAATTTTAAAATAAGGGCTGGCCGTGGTGGCTCACGCCTGTAATCCCAGCACTTTGGGAGGGCGAGGCAGGCAGATCACAAGGTCAGGAGATTGACACCACCCTGGCTAACACGGTGAAACATCGTCTATACTAAAAATACATAAAATTAGCTGGGTGTGGCGGTGGGCACCTGTAGTCCCAGCTGCTGAGGAGGCAGTTGAACCTTGAACTGCCTGAGGAGGCACTTGAAGAATGGCATGAACCCGGGAGGCGGAGCTTGCAGTGAGCCGAGATCGCGCCACTGCACTCCAGCCTGGGCAACAGAGCAAGACTCCGTCTCAAAATAAATAAATAAATAAATAATAAATAAATAAATAAATAAGCCAGGCATGGTGGTGTGCACCCGTAGTCCCAGCTACTGGTAAGACTGAGGTAAGAGGATCACTTGAGTCCTGGAGTTCAAGTGATCTGCAGTGAGCCGTGATAATGCCACCGTACTCCAGCCTGGGCAACATCACAAGACCCTGTTTCAAAAATAAATAAATACACGAATAAATGGCGGGGGGAGGATGTGAAAATTGACAAAGAAATGGAAACAAAAATGAACCAAAGTATAAGAGAAAGGTGGATGTACCAATGTATGCAAATGATTTCTTTCATATATAAAGATCTCTTAAAAATCAGTAAGATCAACAAGTCAATAGAAAACTGGGCAAAAGAGATGAACTGACAGTTCACAGAGAAAGAAATACATGCCAGGCCGGGCGCGGTGGCTCACGCTTGTAATCCCAGCACTTTGGGAGGCCAAGGCGGGCGGATCACGAGGTCAGGAGATCGAGACCACGGTGAAACCCCGTCTCTATTAAAAATACAAAAAAATTAGCCGGGTGTGGTGGTGGGCGCCTGCAGTCCCAGCTACTCGGAGAGGCTGAGGCAGGAGAATGGCGTGAACCCGGGAGGCGGAGCTTGCAGTGAACCGAGATTGCGCCACTGCACTCTAGCCTGGGCGACAGAGCGAGACTCCGTCTCAAAAAAAAAAAAAAAAAAAAAGAAAGAAATACATGCCAACAGCCTGTCAACATATAAACAGTTGGTTAGGCCAGGCACGGTGACTCACACCTGTAACCCCAGAACTTTGGGAGGCTGAGGTGGGCAGACTACTTAAGGTTAGAAATTTGAAACCAGCTTGGTCAACATGGTGAAACCCCGTCTCCACTAAAAATACAAAAAAAAAAAAAGAAAAAAATTAGCCAGGCGTGGTGCGTGCCTGTAATCCCAGCTACTTGGGAGGCTGAGGCAGTAGAATCGCTTGAACCTCGGAAGCGGAGTTATAGTGAGCCGAGACTGCAATACTGCACTCCAGCTTGGATGACAGAGTGAGACTCCATCTCAAACAAACAAACAAACAAAAAACAATTGGTTATTCTCATCCTTAAAGGCACGCAAACTAAGATAACAATGAGATACTATTTTTCCCCACTTAGATGAACAAACAACAAAAGTTCGAGAATGCGCAGAGTTGGCAAGGGTGGGAGGAAACAAGCACTCTCATACGCTGATGGAAAGTGAGAACTGGCTGGGCTGACATTTAGCAACTTTTTTTTTTGAGACGGAGTCTTGCTCTGTCGCCCAGGCTGGAGTGCAGTGGCGCAATCTCAGCTCACTGCAAGCTCCGCCTCCCGGGTTCACGCCATTCTCCTGCCTCAGCCTCTCCAAGTAGCTGGGACTACAGGTGCCCGCCACCACACCCGGCTAATTTTTTTGTATTTTTAGTAGAGACAGGGTTTCACCGTGGTCTCGATCTCCTGACCTCGTGATCCGCCCGCCTCGGCCTCCCAAAGTGCTGGGATTACAAGCGTGAGCCACCGCACCCGGCTGACATTTACCAACTTAAAAAGATGAAGGCTGGGTGCAGCGGCTCATGCTTGTAATCCCTGCCCTTTGGGAGGCCGAGGCGGGTGGATCACCTGAGGTCAGGAGTTTGAGACCAGCCTGGCCAAGATGGTGAAACCCCGTCTCTACTAATAATATAAAAACCAGCTGGGCGTGGTGGCATACTCCTGTAATCCCAGCTACTCGGGAGGCTGAGGCAGGAGAATCACTTGAACATGGGAGGCAGAGGTTGAAGTGAGCCGAGATCGTGCCATTGCACTCCAGCCTGGGCATCAAGAGCGAAGCTATCTCCAAAAACATAAACAAATAAGTAAAAATAAAATAAGGATAAATTTAAAAAATAAAATATAATCCCACCCACCTCAGCCTCCCAAAGTGTTGGGATTACAGGCGTGAGCCACCCCGAGAGGCCTATTTCCAGAACTTTTTCATCACGACACACCAAAATTCTGTACCCATTGAGCACTAGTGACTCCTCCTTCTCCCGACCCCTAGCCCCCGGCAAACACTAATCTACTTCCTGTCTCTAAATTTGCCTACTCTGAATGTTTCACGAAAAAAAAATGAATCAAGGCTGGGCACAATGGCTTATGCATATAATCCCAGCAATTCAAGAGGCTGAGGCGGGCAGATTGCTTGAGCCCAGGAGTTCGGAACCAGCCTGGGCACCAACGTAAGACCCCATCTCTACAAAAAACACAAAAATTAGCTGGGCATGTTGGTGCATGCCTATAGTCCCAGATACTCGGGAGGCTGAGGCAGGAGGATCACTTGAGCCCAGGAGGTGGAGGCTGTGATGAGCCATGATTATGCCACTGCACTCCAGCCTGGGCAACAGAGAACCAGTGAGCAAAAGTGACAGAGAGGAAAAGAAGCAGGGGGCACAGCATACCTGTGCCCTTCTTGCAGACATAGGGTAGGTTGTAGTTGCAGGGGACATCGTTCCAGCGCCCGCTTTCATGCGCCACCATCACCACACAGTCCTCGCCACCCGCGAAGAAATTGTCCGGCTGGTTCTCTCGCCAGTTCTCAAATTGCTGCAGGAATAGGGGGCAGGGAGTTGTTCAGGGGACCTCTGTTCCAGCCCAGGTTCTGGCAGTTCCTGCTGTGGGACTCCCCGGCCAGACCCCTCAAACTCACAGGGATTCAGTGTTCCCATCTCTACAATGGCCACTGTCCTGCCCATCCTGAGGGGGGCCACCACTGTAATCCAAGCCACCATTCCTCTGGCTCGGAGGCTCCAGCATCCCCCTCCCTGGTCCTCCTGCCTCCCTGGGTGCCTGGCCGCACCCAGTTCATTTTCAACATGAATCAGTGTTAGATAAATGGTGGGACAAGGCCAGGGCTGGTGGCTCATGCCTGTAATCCCAGAACTTTGGGAAGCCGAGGTGAGCAGATCACCTGAGGTCAGGAGTTCGAGACCAGCCTGGTCAATATGGTGAAACCCCATCACCACTAAAAATACAAAAAAATTAGCCAGGCATGGTAGTGGGCGCCTGTAATCCCAGCAGGAGAATTGCTTGAACCCAGGAGGCAGGAGTTGCAGTGAGCCAAGATTGCGCTATTGGACTCCAGCCTGGGTGACAAGACCGAGACTCTGCCGCAAAAAAAAAAAAAAAAAAAAAAAAAAGAAAAGAAAAGAAAAAGAAAAAAAAGATACATGGTGGGACAAATGGTGATCTCAGCCCGAAGCCCAGGAGGACTTCCCTGAGGAGGCAATGTGAGAGTTAAAGAATCAAAGATAGTAAGGATTCAAGGCTGGGCTCAGTGGCTCACGTCTGTAATTCCAGCACTTTGAGAGGCCAAGGGGGGCAGATCACTTGAGGTCAGGAGTTTGGGACCACCTTGGACAACAAGGTGAAACCCTGTCTCTCATAAAAATACAAAAATTAGCCGGGCACGATAGTGTGCGCCTGTCGTCCCAAGATACTCGGGATGCTGAAGCAGGAGAATCGCTTGAGCCTAGGAGGCAGAGGTTGCAGTGAGCTGGGTTGCACCACTGAACTCCAGCCCGGGTGATGGAGTGAGACTCTGTCTCAAAAAAAAAAAAAAAAAAAAAAGATAGTAAGGGTTCAGACAGGGAACTGCATTCCTAGCAAAGGGAACCACCAGTGTGAAGGCTCAGAGGCAGGACTGAACTTGTTCTGCTTGAGGAACAGACAAAGCCCAGTGGGGCTGGAGCTGTGTGATAGGGCTGGGGTGTGCTCAGAGAGTAGAGATGGACCAGATCTTGCATTAGAAGAAAGGAGGTGAATTTTTAAAAATTGTGGCAAAATATATATAGCACAAAATTCCTAATTTTAACCATTTTTGTTTTGTTTTGTTTTGTTTTATTTGAGACAGAGCCCAGGCTGGAGTGTAGTGGTGCGATCTCACTCACTGCTACCTCTGCCTCCCAGGTCCCGGTTCAAGCAATTCTCCTGCCCCAGCCTCCTGAGTAGCTGGGATTACAGGCATGCGCCACCACGCCCAGCTAATTTTTGTATTTTTAGTAGAGATGGGGTTTCACCATGTTGGCCAGGCTGGTCTTGAACTCCCGACCTGACTGACGATCCACCCACCTTGGCCTCCCAAAGTGCTGGGATTACAGGCGTGAGTCACCACACCCGGCCAATTTTAACCATTTTTACGTGTTCAGTTTATTTTTAGTTTTATTTTGTTGAGACAGAGTCTCTATTATCCAGGCTGGATTGCAGTGGTGCTACCTTGGCTCACTGCAACCTCCGCCTCCCGGGTTCAAGAGGCAGTGTGCAGTTTAATGCACTAATTACATTCACAATGTTGCATAACCATCACTGTTATTTCCAGAACTTTTTCTTTTTTTTTTTTGAGATGGAGTCTCTCTCTGTCGCCCAGGCTGGAGTGCAGTGGCGTGATCTTGGCTCACTGCAACCTCCGCCTCCTAGGTTCAAGCGATTCTCCTGCCCCAACCTCCCGAGTAGCTGGGATTACAGGTGCACGCCACCACACCCGGCTAATTTTTGTATTTTTAGTAGACACAGGGTTTCACCATATTGGTCAGGCTGGTCTTGAACTCCTGGCCTCGTGATCCATCCACCTCGGCCTCCCAAAGTGTTGGGATTACAGGCCTAAGCCACCCCACGTGGCCTATTTCCAGAACTTTTTTTATCATGACACACCAAAATTCTGCACTCATTGAGCACTAGTGACTCCCCCTTCTCCCGACCCCAGCCCCCGGCAAACACTAATCTACTTCCTGTCTCTAAATTTGCCTACTCTGAATGCTTCATGAAAAAAAAATCATACAACAGCTGGCCTTCTATGCCTGGCTCATTCCACACTTTCTTTATTATTTTATTTTATTTTATTTTATTTTTGAGCCGGAGTCTCACTCTGTCTGCATTTTTGAATTTTTTTTTTTTTTTTTTTTTTTTTGAGACGGAGTCTCGCTCTGTCGCCCAGGCTGGAGTGCAGTGGCGCAATCTCGGCTCACTGCAAGCTCCGCCTCCCGGGTTCACGCCATTCTCCTGCCTCAGCCTCTCCGAGTAGCTGGGACCACAGGCGCCCGCCACCACGCCCGGCTAATTTTTTTGTATTTTTAGTAGAGACGGGGTTTCACTGTGGTCTCGATCTCCTGACCTCGTGATCCGCCCACCTCGGCCTCCCAAAGTGCTGGGATTACAAGCTTGAGCCACCGCGCCCGGCCTGCATTTTTGAATTTTTTGTAGAGATGGGGTTTCTCCATGTTGCCCAGGCTGGTCTCAAACTCCACGACTCAAGCGATCCACCCACCTTGGCCTCCGAAAGTGCTGGGATTACAGGCATGAACCACCGCACCTGGCCAACTTCTCCTTTATGGCTGAACAATATTCCATTGCATGGATGGACCACATTTTGTCTCTTCCTTCATCTGTTGATGGGTATTTTGGTTGTTCCCACCTTGGCTATTGTGAATAGTGGGGCTGTGAACATTCATGTACAAGTTTTTGTTTGTTTGTTTGTTTATTTGTTTGTTTTTTGAGACAGAGTCTCACTCTGTTGCCCAGGCTGGAGTGCAGTGACACGATCTCGGCTCACTGCAACCTCTGCCTCCCAGATTCAAGCAATTCTCCTGCCTCAGCCTCGCAAGTAGCTGGGACTATAGGCGTGCGCCATCACACCCAGCTATTTTTTTATTTTTAGTAGAGACAGGGTTTCACCACGTTGGCCAGGCTCGTCTCGATCTCCTGACCTCAGGTGATCCACTCGCCTCGGCCTCCCAAAGTGCTGGGATTATAGGCGTGAGTCACCCACCACGCCTGGCCTGTTTTGTTTTGTTTTGTTTTGTTTGAGACAGGGTCTTGCTCTGTCACCCAGGCTGGAGTGCAGTGGTGCAATCATAGCTCACTGGAGCCTCAACCTCCTGGACTCCAGCGATCCTCCTACTTTGGCCTCCCCAAAGTGCTGGGATTACAGGTGTGAGCCACCACACCGAGCCTCTTTTTCTTTCTTAGTATAATTTTTTGTTTGTTTGTGTTGTTTTGGAGATGGAGTCCTGCTCTGTTGCCCAGGCTGGAGTGCAATGGTGTGATCTTGGCTCGCTGCAACCTCTGCCTCCCGGGTTCAAGTGATTCTCCTGCCTCAGCCTCCCAAGTAGCTGGGATTACAGGTACACGCCACCATGCTCAGCTAATTTTTGTATTTTTAGTAGAGATGGGGTTTCACCACGTTGGCCAGGCCTCAAGCGATCTCTGCCTGCCTCGGCCTTCCAAAGTGCTGGGATCACAGGCGTGAGCCACTGTGCCCGGCCTCTTTGTATAAATTTAAAGGGTACAAGTGCAATTTTATTATATGCATATGCATGTAATAAAATATATATCGTCTAGCGGCAAAGTCTTGGCTTTTAGTGTATGCATGACCCGAATAATGTACATTTTTGTACCACTTTGAATCTCTGTTTTCAATTCTTCTGGGTATGTATCTAGTAGTAGAATCGCCGGGTCATGTGGTAACTCTATGTTTAACTTTTCATTTTTATTTTTATATTTTTAGAGACGGGGGTCTCACTGTGTTGCCCAGGCTGGATTCCAATTCCTAGGCTTAAGTGATCCTCCCGCCTCAGCTTCCCGAGTAGCTGAGACTACAGGCGCGTACCACTGTGCCCAGCTTCTATGTTTAACTGTGTGAGGAACTGCCAGATTTTTACACAGCGGGAGAAGGGGAATTTTTATCTTGAGAACAATGGAGAGTCTGAGAGGGCTTGAAGCAGGGAGGATGCTGAGCTAATATGTTTTTAGAGACAGGGTCTTGCTCTGTCACCCAGGCTGGAGTGCAGTGACGTGATCACAGGTCGCTGCAGCCTTGAACTCCTGGGCTCAAGTGAGCCTCCTCACTCAGTCTCCCAAAGTGCTGGGATTACAAGCATGGGCCACTAGCCTGGCCTAGAAATATATATATATATATTTTTTTTTTTTTTCAGACGGAATCTCGCTCTGTCACCCAGGCTGGAGTGCTGGAGTGCAGTGGTGTGATCTCAGCTCACTGCAAGCTCCGCCTCCTGGGTTCATGCCATTCTCCTGCCTCAGCCTCTCCGAGTAGCTGGGATTACAGGCGCCCGCCACCACGCCCGGCTAATTTTTTATATTTTTAGTAGAGATGGGGTTTCACCGTGGTCTCGATCTCCTGACCTCGTGATCCGCCCGCCTCGGCCTCCCAAAGTGCTGGGATTACAAGCGTGAGCCACCACGCCCGGCCTTTTTGTTTGTTTGTTTGTTTGTTTTTTGAGACAGGATCTCGTTCTATCATCACCCAGGCTGAAGTGCAGTGGCATGATCTCGGCTCACTGCAACCTCTGCCTCGCAGGTTCAAGCGATTCTCACACCTCAGCCTCCTGAGTAGCTGGGATTAGAGGCGTGGGCCACCACACTCAGCTAATTTTTATATTTTAGTAGAGACGGGGTTTCACCATGTTGGCCAGGCTAGTCTCAAGTGATTTGCCCACCTTGGCCTCCCAAAGTGCTGGGATTACAGGCATGAGCCATCCTGCCCAGCCTAGAAATGAGACTATTTGAGAGACCACGGCTGGGGGACCAGGCAGAGTGAGTAGGGGAGGCGTCAGACCCTAGTCTCAGGTTTGTAACCTCTGCAGCTGGGTAGGCGCGGTCTGTTTACCTGGGCTGGGGAAGTCAGGGGAGAAGGTTTAGCCTTCACTTGAAGCTCCTTTGCCAACTCCAGCATCTTGGAGCCACTAGAGACCTTTGACACTCAATTGCGATAACTTTGCACAAAAGGGTAAACTGAGGCCAGATGGCAGGGCTGATGCGGCTCAGCAGCCTAGGCCCACAGCCCCTGCCACTCACCAGCCCGGTGTTGTCCGTCCACTGGAAATCTCTCTCCACGATCCTGTCGTTCAGGCCGATCCACGTGTTTTCATGCCCAAAGCCTGCAGGGTCGGGGGTTGTGGGTCTGGGTGTTCACCCATGCCTCTCCCGGCCCAGGGCAGAGGCTGCAGGTGAGGTGGGGTAGGGTGTGGGAGGAAAGAATTCCTCACCTTCCCCAGCCTGGAGGTGGGCTGGGTGGGGGGAAAGATCTAGAAGGTGGAAATGAAGGGGAAAGAAGCGGGTACAGGGATGGAGGAGGACCCAGAGACCCTCCCTCAGCCTCTCTGTGGGCTGGGGGCCGGGTGAGGTATGCATGGGAGGGGAAAAGCCAGCCCCTTCCCCAGCCTGGAGGTGGGCTGGAGGTTGAGGTGGAGAGGGAAGGAGATAAAAGTGAAGTTTATAGAGGTGAGGGAGTACACAGATGCCCTCTTCCAACCTCTGTAAGAGCTGGAGAAGGGAAGGGGGGAGGAAGGGAGAAGGAGAGAGAGGAGGGGGAGGAAAAAGGAGGAGGAGTGAAAGGGAGGAGGGGCAGGAGTGGGAAGAAGGATGGGGAGGAGGGGCAGGAGTGGGAAGAAGGATGGGGAGGAGGGAGGAGGAATGGAAGGGAGGATGAGGGGCAGGAGTGGGAAGAAGGATGGGGAGGAGGGACAGGAGTGAGAAGAAGGATGGGGAGGAGGAAGGAGGAATGGAAGGGAGGATGAGGAGCAGGAGGGAGGAGGAAGAGGAATGGGAGGAGGAGGGGGAGGAGAAAGGAGGAGAAAGATCAGTGGAAGAAGGAGGGGGAGGAGTGGAAGGGAGGATGGGGAAGAGAAAGGAGGAGGAAGATGAGTGGAAGGAGGAGGCGGAGGAATGGGAGGGAGGAGGGAGAGAAGAGGGAGGAGGAAGGGAAGGAGAAAGGAGGAGAAAGATGAATGGAAGGAGGAGGGGAGGAGTTGGAGGGAGGAGGGAGATGAGTGGGAGGAGAATGGGGAGGAGAAAAGAGGAGGAGTGGAAGGGAGGAGGAAGAGCAAGAGGGAGGGGGG
>NW_026652287.1:52328969-52373886 GCF_009828535.3 Hylobates moloch | reverse complement strand
GAGGAGGAATGGGAGGAGGAGAGGGAGGAGGAGAGGGAGGATGGAGAGAAGAAAGGAGGTGGAAGATGAGTGGAAGGAGGAGGGGGAGGAGAGAAGGGAGAAGGGGAGGAGTAGGAGGGAGGAGGAGAAAGAATGGAAGGAGGAGGGAGAGGAGGGGGAGGGAGGATGAGGAAGAGGGAGGAAGAGGAGTGGAAGGAGGAGGGGGAGGAGGGGGAGGAGTGGGAGGGAAGATGGGAAGGTAGGAGGGAAAGGAAGGAGAAGGGTAGCGGGGCAGGCATGAACCCCTCTCCCAGCCTCAGTGTAGGCTGGAGGTGCATCCTCACCCCACTCTCCACAAGTGGGGACTCTGGCTACCTTCTTTTAGGGGGGCGAGGCATGGGAAGAACCGGAATTAGACCCAGGCTATGCCAGGGTTTGTGGCCAGGAAAAGCAGGAGTAAACCCAGGCCCTGTCACATCTTTGCAGAAATCAGAAGTAGGGGACAGGAGACACCAGTGGGTGCTGGACAGGCAGACAGGTGAGAAGGCGCGAGCCAGTCGCTCGGAGAGGCCCGGTGGGATACATCAAGGAAAAAGAAGCAAATCAGGGAAAGAAGAAAGGAAGGAGTCACGAGGGATGGGATGGCGGCAAACGGAATAAACAGAATAAATGGATGGATGAGCAAAAGGCAGAGGGATAATGAATAAATCAGTAAGTCCCGATTACATGAATGCAACACTTGTCTCTCTCCTAGGTCTTTGCAAGGCTCATTTCTTATTTCATCCAACACATTACAGGTGCTTCCCCCATCACCCTCCATCTCTTGGCCCTGTTTTGTTATCAGCACACATAGGATCCGTTGAATTACAGTATAGACTTATTTACTTAGATATTTACTTGTTTGTCTATATCCTCCCCAAGAAATGGTCACTCCCTGAGGACAGAGCAAAGTCAGCCTTGATCGCTGCTGTGCTGTGTCAATATCCCTGGAATGGTGCCTGGCACATAGCAGGTGCTCAGTAAATATTTGGCGAATGAATGAATGAATGAATGAAGTGAGTGTATAAATTTAACAAGTGAATTGACAGATTTCATGCATTAAGAAGCAGTCAGGGCTTGCGTTAATGAACATAGCTTTGGAAAGGTGACGTCCTGAAAACCAGGGGAGGGATGTGATGCCCTGGCAAAAGGGCTACAAGTGCCACCCCTGCCCACCCTCCAGGCAGGTGGCCCCCTCCCCAGAGCCCCTACTATTAATGAAGCTGTGTTCCTCCGGTGAGTGGACACTGGTCAGGTGGCCGGAGCGGCGGCGGCAGTCCCTCTCTGCATCTTCCCATGCCCTCCGGTGGGCAAAATAGCGGTAACAGTGGCCCTGGAACTTGTGCCAGCCGCGGTCACAGCCCTCGGTGTCTGGCAGATGGGATAGGAGTGTGAGGGGGGGCTGGCCTTGGCCCAAGGCCTACCAGCCATGAGCACAGCCAGTCCACCAGAAAGAGGGCCCAATCCAAGGTCACTGCGGGGCGAGATCATCCCTCTCCCCATGTCTGGCCCCTCCTCCTGAGGAGGCTCTCCCGACCCTTTCACCTCCCATATTGACTTCTTTTTTTTTGGACAGGGTCTCACTCTGTTGCCCAGGCTGGAGTGCAATGGTGCAATCTCGGCTCACTGCTACCTCTGCCTCCCACACCCAAGCAATCCTCCCACCTCAGCCTCCTGAGTAGCTGGGATTACAGGCGTGCACCAGCACGCCCAGCTAATTTTGTATTTTTAGTAGAGATAGGGTTTCACCATGTTGGTCAGGTTGGTCTCAAACTCCTGGCCTCAAGTGATCTGCCCGCCTTAGCCTCCCAAAATGCTGGAATTACAGACGCGAGCCACCACACTGGCCAAATCTTAATGTCTTTTCTTTGTTTCTGGAAGATTTAACTGGGAGATCATTCCCTGACACCCCCTCTCGTTCCAATGCTGAAGGCTCCTTCTCTGATGTCGGGGCCACACCCTTTGTATGGACATGGGAGCTCAGGCATTTCTCCACAGAAGACATACAAATGGCCAACAAGCACATGAAGAGATGCTCATTGTCAATGTCAAAACCACCATGAGATATCACTTCACACCCACTAGGATGGAGATATATATATACATATATATATATATATATTTTTTTTTTTTTTTGAGATGGAGTCTGGCTCTGTCGCCCAGGCTGGAGTGCAATGGCACGATCTTGGCTCACTGTAGCCACCACCTCCCAGGTTCAAGCAATTCTCCTGTCTCAGCCTCCCAAGTACCTGGGATTACAGGCATGTGTCACCACGCCTGGCTAATTTTTGTATTTTTAGTAGAGACGGGGTTTCTCCATGTTGGCCAGGATGGTCTTGATTTCCCGACCTCATGATCATCCCGCCTTGGCCTCCCAAAGTGCTGGGATTACATATAATTTTTTTTTTTTTAAAGGAAAAGTAGGCTGAGGATGGTGGCTTACGCCTGTAATCCCAGTATTTTGGGAGGTCGAGGCTGGCGGATCACTTGAGGCCAGGAGTTCAAGACCAGCCTGGCCCCGTCTCTACTAAAAATTCAAAAAAAAATTGAGTCACGTGTAGTGGTAGGTGCCTATAGTCCCAGATACTGGGGTGGTTGAGGCACAAGAATCACTTGAACCGGAAGGTGGAGGCTGTAGTGAGCCGAGATCATACCACTGCACTCCAGCCTAGGTGACAGAGTTAGACCCTGTCTCAAAAAATAAAAATAAAAATAAATTAAAAAAATAAAAATTAGCCAGGCATGGTGGCACGAACCTGTAGTTCCAGCTACTGGGTAGGCTGAAGCAAGAGAATCGCTTGAGCCTGGGAGTTCAAGGTGACAGTGAACTATGATTGTACCACTGTACTTTCCAGCCTGGGCGCAGAGTGAGAACCTGTTTCAAAAAAAAAAAAAAAGGCCAAGCACAGTGGCTCATGTCTGTACTCCCAGCACTTTGGGAGTCTGAGGCAGGAGAATCACATGAACCCAGGAGTTTGAGAGCAGCCTGGGCAACATGGCAAAACCCCATCTCTACAAAAAGAAAAAATAAATTAAACCTAGAGTTACCATATGACCCAGCAATTCCACTCCTGAGAGTATACACCAAAAAGAGTAGAGGGATAAAAAAGAATGGCAAATAGTTATTCAAACAAAAGCATGTACAAGAATATGTTCACAGCAGCAGCACTATTGACCATAGCCTCTGGAGGAAACAACCCAAATATCCATCAAACCATGAATGGATAAACAAAATGTGATATAGCCATACAATGGAATACTACTCAGCCACGAACAGGAATGAAACACTGATTCATATTACAATACAGATGAACCTTGAAAACATGTCAAGTGAAAGAAGCCAGACACAAAAGACACATATTTTGAGATTCCATTCATATGAAATGTCTAGAACAGGCAAATCCACAGAGACAGAAAGCAGATTAGTGGTTGCCTAGGACTGGGGAATGGGAACAGGGAGTGACTGCCTAGTGGGCACAGAGTTTCCTTCTGGGGTGTTGAAAAAGTTCTGGAACTAGACAGAGGTGATGGCTGTACAGCATTGCGATTGTACAGAATGCCACTGAAATGTACACTTTAAAATGGTTAATTTGGCTGGGCTCAGTGGCTGTAATCCCAGTAGTTTGGGAGGCTGATGTGGACAGATTGCTTGAGCTCAGGAGTTCAAGACCAGTCTGGGCAACATGGTGAAACCTTGTCTCTACAAAAAATACAAAAACGAGCCAGGCATGGTGGCTTGTGCCTGTAGTCCCAGCCTACTGGGGAGGCTGAGGAGGGAGGATCACTTGAGCCTGGGAGGTCAAAGCTGCAACGAGCCAAGATCGCACCACTGCACTCCAGCCTGGGTGCCAGGGTGAGACCCTGTCTCAAAAAATAAAATAAATTTAGCTAGGCATGGTGGCGCATGCCTGTAGTCCCAGCTACTCAGGAGGCTGAGGTAGGAGAATCTCTTGGACCAGGGAGTTGGAGGTTGCAGTGAGCCGAGATCGCGCCACTGCACTCCAGCCTGGTGACAGAGCGAGATTCTGTCTCAAAAAAATAAAATAAAATAGGGCAGGCGCAGTGGCACATGCCTGTAATTCCAGCACTTTGGGATGCTGAGGTGGGTGGATCACCTGAGGCCAGGAGTTCAAGACCAGCCTGGCCAACATGGCAAAACCCCATCTCTACTAAAAAATACAAAAATTAGGCCAGGCACGGTGGCTCACGCTTGTAATCCCAGCACTTTGGGAGGCCGAGGCGGGCGGATCACAAGGTCAGGAGATCGAGACCACGGTGAAACCCCGTCTCTACTAAAAATACAAAAAATTAGCCGGGCGTGGTGGTGGGTGCCTGTAGTCCCAGCTACTCGGAGAGGCTGAGGCAGGAGAATGGTGTGAACCCGGGAGGCGGAGCTTGCAGTGAGCCGAGATTGCACCACTGCACTCCAGCCTGGGCAACAGAGCGAGACTCCGTCTCAAGAAAAAAAAAAAAATACAAAAATTAGCCAGGCGTGGTGGCGGGCGCCTGTAATCCCAGCTACTTGGGAGGCTGAGGCAGGGAAAATTGCTTGAAACTGGGAGGTGGGGGTTGCAGTGAGTTGAGACGGTGCCGCTGCACTCCAGCCTGAGTGACAGAGCAAGATTCCATCTCAAAAAAATAATAAAATAAAATAAAATGGTTAATTCTATGTTATGCGCAGTTTGTCTAAAAGAATAATTTATCTTGTGTCAGGCTCACAGCCATGGAACTGGAGGCAGGGACCTGGAGTATGTGGGGAAGCCTGTGGCTGGGCACCCAACCCCACTCTTGGTACTGTTTCTGGGGTTGCAATAGAAACTCACCTTTCTCGCAAAGGCTGCCCCCGTAGCTGGGGAGGCAAAGGCAGACAAAGCCGTTGACCTCATCAATACAGGTGCCTCCATTCTCACAGGGGCTGCAGAGGCAGTCATCAATGTCTGGCAGAGAGGGGAAGAGACTGAGTTAGAGGTCGGCTTCCGCTTGGCTCTGAGCCCCCACAGGAAACTAAGCAGAAGATGGGGTCATGGTCCTACCAACCATCCTGGACCTAAGTGCAGCAGTCACAGTCTGCACAGATGGCCCAATGACTCTGCAGGCAAGAGGGTGGAACCTCATACAATTAACATAAATTAGCATTAATGAGAGCAGATGCCACTGGGGCAGCTGAGAGCCAGGATGTGCAGACTGTTCTACCTGACTCTAGAGAAGTGAAGGTTATACTCTCAAAAACAGGCTCACAGAATGCTGAAGCTGGAGTCTCTTTTAGGCATTTGCAAAGACTTGCACAGAGTCACAAAGCTGTTTGTGGGTAAAGCTAGATATTCACTGAGCTCCTCTTCTACTCGTCCATGTGTAGATAGTGCTTGAGGCATGTATGGCACTGGGCAAGTCACTTCCCCTCCTTGAAACTCAGCTTATTTTTTTGAAAATGGTAATAATAATGGGCTCCTACTCAAGGATGATTGTGAGTAGGGAAGCAATAGAAGAGCTCAAGAAATTATATCATTTATATTTATTGTTATAATTCTGTAATCAGTCATGTGGTTGTGAAGGTTGTGAAGTCAAGATGATGCATAGAGCTAAAAAAATTATGTCATTTATATTTGTTGTTGTAATTTCATAATTAGTAGTATTTCTTGTGTTGGGCTTTGAAGCTAGCACCCAACAGTTCTGGTGGCAGTGCTTATACCTCCCACCCACCCAGGAAAGGGCAGGATCCCCAAAGGGCCTTTGCAGGGAGGAGTCTCAGACATATAATTCCTTTGTCTTTCCCTTCCCACCTCTGACTGGTAGTAATGGGAGACAGCACACCAGAGATGAAAGCTCAGCTCTTTGATTCTGGTTCCACTAACTGGGCTGATTTAGCTGAATGCAAGGAGTGGGGTTTGGGAATGGAGCATCTGAAACCAGCTTTTTGTGATCTCTGAATTCTGAGGGCATGGCTGCTGGGGTACATCCCAAGGCTCTGGAGTCAAACAAATTCAGATTCAGATCCTGAGTCTGGGGTACTCACCAATCTCACAGTTCTCCCCGGCAAAGCCCTGATCACAGCTACAGCCATACATGGTGCCATTGGCATTACATGTCCCTCCATGAAGACAAGGGTTGTTCTCACAGGGATCTGAGTGCGCTGCAGGATGGATGGGTAGTGTGGGGAAGAGTCAGGCCACAGATCTTTTGCCTTCCTGGAATCAGGACCCAAGGCCCCCAAACCGCTTTAATCAAACCCTCTCTATGGAGCCCTCTTTATAACTTCCCCAACCAGCAGTCACCAACTCCCTCTCATATGACCCCTGTTATGAGGAGTTTACTGCTTCCAGAAACTGCCCCAAAGCATCTGGGGACTTCCCTGCCTGTAGCAAAGTCCTTCCTCAGACTGAACTGGAATGGGGCTCCCAGAGACCAGGGCTGCCTGAAGGACCTCGTAGAATGTCTTCTCCCAGAACATGGGCTTCAGTGTCCTCCCTGACTTAAGTGTCCTCCCCCTCCTTTGGGCACACCCTGTTCATCAATGTGCTTCTCATGAATTGGGGCACACGAGTGGACATAGGTTCTAGCCTGGGCGACAGACTGAAAAAAAAATCTTCATCCTGCTCCAGCCAACCCAGATCCTGTCAGGGCAGCATCTGACCATTCCACTGCCCAGTGGAATTAAAGTTAAAAAAAATAAATTAAAAAAAAAAAGAGGCCAGGTGCCATGGCTCATGCCTGTAATCCTAGCACTTTGGGAGGCCAAGGCAGGTGGATCACCTGAGGTCAGGAGTTCGAGACCAGCCTGGCCAACATGGTGAAACCCCATCTCTACTAAAAATACAAAAAATTAGTTGGGCGTGGTGGCAGGAGCCTGTAATCCCAGCTACATGGGAGGCTGAGGCAGGAGAATCCCTTGAATGCCAAAGGCGGAGGTTGCAGTGAGCCGAGATCGCGCCACTGCACTCCAGCCTGGGGGACAGAGTGAGACTCCATCTCAAAAATTAAAAAAAAAAAAAAATGAAATGCTTCATTTTTTGCACAGGAGCCCTGCTAATCTTCTCTGTATTGTTCTAATTATAGCATATGTGCTGCTGAAGCGAGCACCACTTTACTTTTTTTATTAGAACAATCGTTTCTTGTCTGTATCTTTCCCTAGAGTGCTGGTATTCCATATGGCAGCCACATATAGATATTCACACTTAAATCAATTAAAGTGAAATAAAAGTAAAAACGTCGTCCCTCAGTTGTCCTAGCCATTTTTCAAATTAGCGTGGATAGAGAACATTTCCATCCCTGGGAAAGTTCTAGAATGTTGCTCTAGGACGTCAGTTTTCAGAGGACACGGGATTTGGTTTCAACATACGGTCTGGGACAGAGCAGGCGCTCAGTAATTGCTTGCTAACGGAATGAAGGTAGCAGCTGGCCCTCCCGCGGTAGCTGAGGCCTGTCCCTGGGGTGGCCCCATGGATGGCAAAGGGGCTTGTGGATGGCAGGGCCTGTGGCTGGATGATGGCCCTGCACGTGTGTGCACACGCACAAGGCTGCCAGGCGGCGGGACACATGAGCCCCACCAGGTGCCCCGCGCTGCTGACACCTGCCCACGGACTGGCGGTGACTCAGTCACTCGCTGGTACTGCGTTTATTTTTGGCTTCATTAGCATTTCTTCTGCAAGCGGCGGGTGGGTAGGTGCCTGGGTCTCCCCGGTACTGCCCGCCAATCTCCATCCTGCTGTGGTTGGCTTCATTGTGGAGCCCAGGATCCAGAAAAGTCCAAGACAGACCCAGCCTCAGCCCAGGTGCAGCTCCAACCCCCGTTTCCTTAGTGTTCCTGTGTGGTTGCCCTCCCACCTCTCTGACTACCCCTTCTCTATTTCTTTGGGCATCGAGCTTCTTCCCCTCTGATCATCTTTCCAGGGTTGATCCCCACATAGCCCATCTCTTCTCTCCTCACCACCACCCTAAGATTAATTTTTTTTTTTTGAGATGGAGTCTTGCTCTGTCCCCCAGGCTGGAGTGCAGTTGCATGATCATAGCTCACTGCAGCCGCATGATCATAGCTCACTGCAGCCGCAACCTCCCAGGGTCAAGCGGTCCTCCCACCTCAGCACCCCTGAGAAGCTGGGACCACAGGTACGCACCATGCCCGGCTAATTTTAAAATTTGTTTTGTAGAGACGGGGTCTCACTATGTTGCCGAGGCTGGTCTCCAATTCCTGGGCTCAAGTGATCCTCCGCCTTAGCCTCCCAAAGTGCTGGAATTACAGGTGTGAGCTATCACGCCCGGCCTCATGTACTTTTTTATGCCAATGAGCTAAGCATTTCGCAGCCTAGTGGCTGAGACAGAAACTCTGTTTTCCGGCCAGGTGCGGTGGCTCACGCCTGTAATCCCAGCACTTCGGGAGGCTGAGGCGGGCAGATCACTTGAGTCAGGAGCTCGAGACCAACCTGGTCAACATGGTGAAACCCCATCTCTACTAAAAGTATAAAAATTAGCCAGGCATGGTGGTGCACGCCTACAATCCCAGCTACTCAGGAGGCTGAGGCATGAAAATCACTTGAACCTGGAAGGCAGAGTTTGCAGTGACCTGAGATCACCACTGTACTCCAGCCTGGGCCACAGAGAAAGACTGTCTCAAAAAAAAAGAAAAAGAAACCCTGTGTTCAGACGACCTGGATTCAAACCCCAGCCTTGACACTCCCTTAGTTGCATGGCTGCACAAGGCACTTGACCTCTCTGTGTCTGTCTCCCTATCTGCAAAGTAAGGATCACACTGGAGCTTTTCCCATAAGGACATTAAAAGGATTAACCAAGATAACTCCAGTAAAGTGCTTTGAATAAGCCAAGCACACTGGCAGTAACCCATAAATGCCAGCCTTTATCGATACAGGCGGCCCTGCCCCCGGGTCAGCCTGCCTCCTGGACATCTAAGAAAAGAAGATCTGCCAGGTGCTACAGCTCACGTCTGTAATCCCAACACTTTGGGAGGCCAAGGCAAGAGGATCACTTGAGCCCAGGAGTTTGAGACCAGCCTGGGTAACATATGGAGACCCCATCTCCACACACACACACACACACACACACACACACACAGCCGGGTGTGGTGGTTGCATGCCTATAGTCCAAGCTACTGGAGAGGCTGATGTGGGAGGATCACTTGAGCCTGGGTGCAGTGAGCTATGATTGCACCACTGCACTCTAGCCTGAGCAACAGACCAAGACCCTGCCTGGAAAAAAAAAAAAAAAGAAAAAAAGAAAAAAGAAAAAAAAAAAAAAAGATCCCACCCCAACACAGCCCAGAAGTGACACGCTGGATGATGAAACCTGCATCAGCTATTTCCATCATCATGACACTTTGCCTTCAAAAAAACGGGCACCAGCTTGGGCAACATGGCAAAACCCTGTCTCTATAAAAAATACAAAAATTAGCCAGGCCTGTTGGCACACACCTGGTCCCAGCTGCTTGGCAGCCTGAGGCAGAAGGATCACCTGAGCCTGGGGAGGTCAAGGCTGCAGTGAGCCATGATCCTGCCACTGCACTCAAGCCTAGGTGACAGAATGAGACCCTTTCTAAAAAAAAAAAAAAAAAAAAAGTTGGGGGTGGGGGGTGCAGTAGTTAAACATCAATGGTGTTAATAAAAGTGTGCAACTCGACTGGGTGCTATGGCTCACAGCTGTAATCCCAGCACTTTGGGAGGCCAAGGCAGGTGGATCACCTGAGGTCAGGAGTTCGAGACCAGCCTGGCCAACATGGTGAAACCCTGTCTCTACTAAAAATACAAAAATTAGCCAGGTGTGGTGGCGGGAGCCTGTAATCCCATCTGCTCAGAAGGCTGAGGCAGGAGAATCACTTGAACCTGGGACGCGGAGGTTGCAGTGCGCCGAGATCACACCACTGCACTCCAGGCTGGATGACAGAGTGAGACTCAGTCTCAAAAAACAAAAAAAAAAGTGTGCAACTCAGAAAAAAAGACTTATTAATTAGCTGCTTGTTTTGTTTTGTTAGTTTGATTTCATGCAGGGTCTCGCGGTGGAACTATCATAGCTCACTGCAGCCTGGCTAATTTCTTTTTATTTTTAGTAGAGATGGGGTCTTGCTGTGTTGGCCAGCCTGGTCTTAACTCTTAAGCTCAAGTGATTCTCCCACCTCAGCCTCCCAAAGGGCTAGGATGACAGGCATGAGCCATCGCATGCAGCCTCTTTTTTGTTTGCTTGTTTCTAAATTTCATTTGGCCAAAAAAACTCAGCTTAATTTGGCAGAACCTAAGAATGGCTGGAATTTGCAGGCTGAGCTGAGGCTGACCTGGCCCCAGGGAGAACAGGGCAGCCGATTTCTATGGATGCTGCTGGCCACAGAGTAGCTAAGACTCAGGCTGATTTGGGCTCCAATTGAGGTTTGACCGCTGATTAGCCAAGTGGCATTTTACCTCCCCGAGCTTCGGTTTGCTATCTGTAGAATGGGGGTGATCCTCGCCCCTTGCAATGCCTCCCCAGCACCTACTTTCCCTGTGACTCGAGGTCCCCCAGGAGTCAAATCACTGAATTCCAGCTCCCACTCACATTTGTCCAGGAAACCCTCCCTGCCACACCTCCTCCCTCTGGTCTTGCCTGGGAGGCGTCTGTGTCCTGCTCTGTCTTCCCCAGACTCAGGGAATCCTGGAAAGCCAGTCCCTGGGCTGATCACACCACTGTCCAGCTTAAAGCAGATGTAGACACGGCTTGTAACTGAACTCATTCCCCAAATCAGACTCTACTCAATGCCTCGCCACTCCCACATTTTGTTTTTGTTTTTGACAGAGTCTCACTCTGTCACCCAGGCTGGAGTGCAGTGGTAAGATCTCAGCTCACTGCAACCTCCGCCTCCTGGGTTCAAGCGATTCTCATGCCTCAGCTTCCCCAGTAGCTGGGATTACAGGTGTGTGCCACCACACCCGGCTAATTTTTATATTTCTAGTAGAGACGGAGTTTTGCCATGTTGGCCAGGCAGGTCTTGAACTCCTGACCTCAAGTGATCTGCCCGCCTCGGCCTCCCAAAGTGCTGGGATTACAGGCGTGAGGCACCACGCCCGGCCACTCACCACTCTCGCATTTTGTTCATTGGGATGTATGCTCTATACCTAAAATTGATCAAACGCTACTTCATCTCCTGGCCTTTGCCAGTGCTCATTCCTCTGCCAGGAATGTCCTTTCTGAAATTCAACTCCACCTGATAAGCTCCTACCTCCAGCGTCATGCCCCACTAGAAAGCTTCCAGATCCCCAGGGACAAACATTCCTCCCTGCTCTGGGCTCCCCCAGCCCCTGCTCCCCAAGCCCTGACCATGGAGAGCTGGACAGAGCCCTGGGACTTTGTACTCACCCTCCTCCGCACCTGCATTTGTAGGGGTCCCTGGCAGGGCTGGCTCCTCTCCACTTGCCACCTCCTCCCAGAAGCTCTCTACGCCTGGGCTCCCTGCCAGGACCTCCAGTTCGAAGTCCTCTATGCCCAGGGTGACAGGCAGCAAGGTGCTGGAGGGGTCCCACGGTACTGTAGGCTCCCCTGAGGAAACTGCGGCAGACTCGCCCACACTGGCTGCAGCCGGTGTCCCAGGAGGAACAGCCGGTTTCCCCAGGGGACTGCCCTGATGCGGAGGTGCTGAAGCTCCTGATGTTCCCTGGGTCTCCACCTGATCCTCTGGCTCTGGGTGCGGTTGGGAGCTTGAGGGGCCCAGTGTAGACATGGCTGGAACTCCAACCTTGTCCCCCGGCTCCAGGGTCGTGAGGGGCGTCACAATGCTTGTAACCAGGGCCACTTGAGGGCTCAAGGTGGTGCTTTCAGCTTCTTCAAACACCTGGGATCCAGGTTCCCAAATTCCACTAGCATCACTGGGGGCCGGCGTGACTGTGGAATCCATGGGATTCACAGTGGGTCCTTCATCTGTAGCAACCCAAGGCTCCAAACTTGGTGTGACTTTGGGTACCAAGAAGACTCTGGGGCTCCCCAGGGGGGCAGATGGGGAGCTTGCATCCAGCCCTTTGCTGTACACTGAGGGCCAGGGGTCCTGCACCTCATCTACAGTGGCCTGCAAGCCAGAAGTGGGGCTTTCTGCTGTGTCGAAGGCCCCAGACTCAGACCCCGAGATACCCCTGAGGCCCGTTGGCTCAGTGGCAATCTCGGTGGCAGTCTCAGTGGAGACAAAACCTACAGCCACATTCCTGTTTGCAGAAGGCCATGGGCTGGAGCTGGAGTGCTCAGCTTTGTTGACCCGAGAAGGGCTGGTCTCCCCAGTTTCTCTGAAGTCTGCCCCGGGGGACTCAGGTGTTGTGGGCATGGCCTCTCCACCCTGTCCTGTCGGGGTCGAAGAGGGAGGCAGGGAATACACCTTGGTCTCTGCAGCAGGGGAGGGTGGAGCCATGGCCGTGGCCTCACCATGTGCCTCAACTCTATTGGCCTCGGTGGAGACGGGGGTGGGGTGTGGTAGCATCCACTGTTTGGGACCACGCAGCATGGCCATCATAGGGAGATCTGGGGAAGTGGCCACGGGGAATGCCTCCCAGGGGGCAGGGCTGGGAGCTGAGACAGCGGCCTCCAAGGGGGACCAAAACAGGTCTGGGGTGGCTGGCCTGGCACTGGGGCCCTCGGCTTTCTCTAGCTCCAGGACAGGGGCCCTGCTGTGGCCTGAGATGCTGGGTGGGACCATGGTTGGGGGCCACAGCCAGGGCTCTGGGGAGCTCTTGCCACCAGCGGAACCTGCAACAACATCAAGGCAATCATTACAATGATCTCTCAGCAGCCCCTTTGGTTGGACTCCAGGCCCAAGGGAGAGGGGGCTTCTGGGGCCAGAGGACCTAGCTGGGATTTGGAGCTTCCTCCCTCATCCTGAGTGTAGCCATGGCTACCTCTCCACCCTCACCTCCAGATCCCCAGGTAGGTCCCGCCTCCCCCAGAGCAACTCACCAGCTCCAGGCATATCCACCTCATTGGTCAGATCAGCCCAGGGGCTCTGGCTCTGGCCACTGCCCAAAATCTCTGTGACTGCCATGGCCAACGGAGGCTCCATTTGGTTCCCTGCAGCCTCTGAGGTGGGGGGCTGGGCGCCGGCCTCCATCCCCCCTTGCAGCCCCGGCTCCGGTTCCTGCTGCTGGAAGTAGCGCCCATTCAACCCTTTGAAGCGCCCCCTTCTCCTAGGCGTAGGGTCAGTTGGGGCCACCTCCGTGTGTGAACTTGCTGCAGTGCCTGCCCCCATATCGCTAGGGCTGGGGGCCACCGTGCTTAGCCACACTTCCCCAGTGGGCCATGAGGCCAGCATGGGGTCCCCAGGGGTAGGGCTGACGGTCTGTCGAGACTCCTGCTTCTCCTCCAAGATCAGGGGTTCTTCTTCCCCACTGGACACCAGAGGCTCCTGGAAGTCAGGGGTGACCACCTCTTCCTCCTCCAGGGTGGGCTCCAGTTCTCTAACTGGGGGCCCCTCTGCTGACAGAATCTCCCCCTCATCCCCAGAGGATGGGGTCTCTAGGTCTCCATGTTGTGATGTGGGGTGATGAGCTGTGGGAGAAAGCAGAAGAGGTTGTGTTAGGCTGAGGGGTTGCCTGGGAAGTTCTGCTTGAAGTCTACCCACTTTCCAGCATGCTGCAGCACAAGCCTTCTGTGCACCTCTGTCTCTCCTAAGTGGTTTCTGAGATTCCCCCAGCCTGGGAGAGGGAAATGCAAAGTTTTCACCTCCACTGTTCAGGCTGGGGACCACCTGAGCCACTGTCAGGGTCAGAGTCAACTGGCTGCAGTGAGGACTCCAGAGAATTGGGGCCAGGTGCGGTGGCTCACGTCCGTAATCCCAGCACTTTGGGAGGCCAAGGCGGGTGGATCACTTGAGGTCAGGAGTTCAAGATCAGCCTGGCCAACATGGTGAAACTCCGTCTCTACTAAAAATACAAAAATTAGCTGGGCGTGGTGGCGCATTCCTGTAGTCCCAGCTACTCCGAAGGCTGAGGCAGGAGAATCGCTTGAACACGGGAAGTGGAGGTTGCAGTGAGCCGAGATCACACCGCTGCACTCCAGCCTGGGTGACAGAGTGAGACTCTGTCTCAAAAGAAAAAAAAAAGACAATTTGGCTCATGGGTAAACCTCAGGCAGTGTCCAACTCTCATGAACTTGGGTCTGCCTGCTGAGGGGTTCAACTCAACCTTGGTGACGGATCCTCCCCTGGTACAGGTGGTGCCCCGTGGACATTGTATGCCCATGCCAGGACTGGGGCAGCTTACTTAGAGGACTTGACTCCTCGGGGTTGATGCTTGCAGCTTCCAAAGCTGTCCCCACTGCCCCCCAACAAGGGCGAGTGTCATCCCTGCTCCCACATCCGGTGTGGAGCCCAGAGGTGGCCAATTGAGGCATTATCTCTTCCACGGGGGTGTGTCTGCGTATGGGCGTGGCTCTAGGTAGAGTATTCCCCACCCAGGGGCTTGTCTTTCAAGGTTACGGGGCCTCGGGACCTCAGGAGATACAGCCCACCCAGCAAAGGTGACTCCCCACCAGAGTGGCCTCCTCTGGAGCCCTGTTCTTTCCCCAGGACGGGGATCCTAGGGAAAGACTTGTCGTAAGGGGTGTGGCCTTCACCCGGGGGCGTGGCCCTCACCCAGGGACGTGGCTTATCACAAAGCGAGCTTCCGCGTGTCTCTCCCTTGCCTTGGCAAGGCTTTCAGGGACGTGGCCTTCGCCAAAGTGAAAGCCCTGGGGGCGCGGCCACCAGGGGACGCACGCACCTCGGAAGCAGTAGGCGTCGAAGCGCTCGGCGGGTGAAGGGAAGCCGGTCCGGTTAGCGAAGCGGTAGACGGTGCGCACGCCCGGGGCTGGGCCCCCGCAGCGCCGGCGCGGCGTCTGGATCGGGTAGCGCACGCTGCCGTCGGCCAGCCAGCCCGGGTCGCACTGGTCCAGGCCCTCATGCCAGGCCAGGTGCAGCTGTCCCACCGAGGCCAGCGCGGCACCCTGGCGGCGGCACTGTGCACGCGCGCCGGCCAGTGTCAGGCGGCGGGCCGGGCCCACGTAGAAGACCTCGCCTGCGGGAGGGGTGGGTGGAGGTCAGGGGGGCTGGGGAAGCCTCCCCTGGAGCCCAGGAAGTGGGTCCAACTCCAAATAGTTCCGACCTGGACGTGTTAGGGTGGTGGTTAGAAGAGGCAGTGACAACCACAGCTGTGCGTTCAGCTCCGGGACCATCCTTGTCCTTACCTCTCATGCAGATCTGAGCCTCTTTTTACAAATGGAGTAACTCAGGCCCATGGGCAAGTCGGGCTTCAGAGAGAGGGAGGGGCTCGGTGAAGGGGGTTCACAGAGGAGGAAGGGGGTAGGGACAGGGAGGCAGGCAGGGGACAGGGGATTAGAGAGGGAAAGAGGATCAGAGAGAGGAAGGGGGCAAAGGGAGGGAGGGGGACTCAGGGAGGCATGGAAAGCTCAGAAAATGGGTGGAATCATGTCTTGGTTGCAGGTTTAAGGAGGTATAAGACAGGGGAGTTGCATAAGGACCCCAGAGGATGGGAGTTGGGGAGAATAATAGAGGGTCAAAGAGAGGCAGAGGGGCCGGGTCCTGCCAGTCCCAGACTTACCCTCCAGCTCCCGGGAAAAGCAATACACATCATAGAGTTCCTGTGGGTTGCGCCTCCCATAGCTCCGAACCCCTGGAAGGCTGCTACGGTCACCATAGCAACCAGGACGGGACTGGGTGATAGGATACCTGACAACACAAGGGGAGGGTCCCTCTCAGATGTGTGCTCCTGGAGCCCCCAAGGAACCTCCTTCCCCATGGGCTTGTCTTCATCTCCCTATCTTGTGTATCCCTCTCACCGAACAGTGCGGTCAGAGAGCCAGCCAGCATCACAATTGTCAAAGCCATCCTCGAAGGCAGCCTGTAGATGCCGAGGGGCTGCAATGATGGCTGAGCTGAGACGGCAGGCCTCCTGGGCCTCAGCGAAGGTCAGTGCATAGCGGTCCTGGGCTGCCCGGTAGTGGAACACAACACCTGTGGGGGAACATCCAGGATGGGGGGACAGTTGACTTACGCTGGAATCTTCAAGAACAGACTTACCTCTTGCAGAATGACTCCCCACCCCTGTCTGATAATAATAGACCTAGCGCCAGGCACAGTGTCGGTCGAGGGTGGGGAGCAAGATCCATATGCCCCCATTTTACAGATGAGGAAACTGATAACAATGGCCATAAAGGGTTACAAGTTAGCAAATATTTACAATGTGAAAAGCATTTACGGCTGGCCAGGCATGGTGGCTCACTTCTGTAATCCCAGCACTTTAGGAGGCCAAGGTGGGCGGATCACTTTAGGTCAGGAGTTCGAGACCAGCCTGGCTAACATGGTGAAACCCTGTCTCTACTAAAAATACAAAAAATAGCTGGGCGTGGTGGCACGCCTCTGTAATCCCAGCTACTCGGGCGGCTGAGGCAGGAGAATCGCTTGAACCCAGGAGGCAGAGGTTGTGGTGAGCTGGGATTGAGCCACTGCACTCCAGCCTGGGAGACAGAACAAGACTCCAACTCAAAAAAAACTAAAACATTAAAAAAAAAAAGAAAAGCATTTATAAGCATTATCTTATTGAACTCTTACAACAAATCTGCTTGTTCCAGAGGAGGAAGCTTAGGGTCAGAAAGGTTGAGGGACAGGTCCAGGCCCACGCAGCAAATAAGAAACAACCAGAATTCAAATTCAGAGAGACCTGACTCCAAAGATAGCACTCTTCATACCCAGGGTTAGGCCCTGGAGGTGGCAGGAGGTGTGGAGAAGGCTGACAGAGAGATTCTGCCTTTTAGGAATTAAGTGCAAGTGCTGCTAGGGAAGCACAGGCAGCAATGGGAGACCAAATGTGGTTCCTTTTTATTTATTTATTTATTTTTATTTTATTTATTTTTTGAGACAGAATCTCACTCTGTCGCCAGGCTGGAGTGCAGTGGCGCGATCTCAGCTCACTGCAAGCTCCGCTTCCCAGGTTCACGCCATTCTCCTGCCTCAGCCTCCCGAGTAGCTGGGACTACAGGCGCCTGCCACTGCACCCAGCTAATTTTTTTGTATTTTTAGTAGAGACGGGGTTTCACCGTGTTAGCCAGGATGGTCTTGATCTCCTGACCTTGTAATCCGCCTGCCTCGGCCTCCCAAAGTGCTGGGATTACAGGCATGAGCCACCGCACCCGGCCCAAATGTGGTTCTTGCCTGGCCTGGAAATGTGGTCCTGGAAGGCTTCCTGGAGGAGGTGACATGTAAGCCAGGATGTGAAGCACCAGTAACAGGCTCACTGTGATTCAAATTCTGATTTAGGGGTGAAAGAAATGGCTGAACAAGACAATGAAATGAAACACTTTGCTCTGTCTTATCCAAATGGGAGCCCTGTGTCCTCAGCATCGAACCAGTACAGTGTAGGTGCTCAATAAATGTTTGGCTGAATGTCTGGGCATAGCAGCTCACGCCTGTAATCCCAGCACTTTCGAAGACCGAGGCAGGCAGATCGCTTGAGGCTAGGAGTTGGAGACCAGCCTGGCCAATGTGGTGAAACCCTGTCTCTACTAAAAATACAAAAATTAGCCAGGTGTGGTTGTGTGCACCTGTAATCCCAGCTACTCCAGAGGCTGAAGCAGGAGAATCGCTTGAACCCACGAGGCAGAGGTTGTAGTGAGCCAAGATCGCACCACTGAACTCCAACCTGGGTGACAGTGAGAATCTGTCTCAAACAACAACAAAAAGAGTTTGGCTGAATGAATGAAATTGAAGTTACCTAGATGTGGAATTCACTTGCCTCACCACCAATCAGTTTTTTGTTGTTGTTTTTGTTGTTGTTGTTGTTGTTAGCTTTTATCAATTTTCAGAAATGAGGCCTCTGAAAGGGGATGACTGGTTGACTCCATAAACTATGTGGTGAGACACTGTGTCCCCAGTTCACAGTTTGGGGGCATGCAGGTTAAGCCCCAAGTCAGGAATCAGGGACTTGCCCAAGGTCAATGTAACTTAAGGGAAACAGGTTTCCCAGCAGGAGTCCACAGGATGTTTGCTGTACAACAATCCACTCACTGAGTCACTTATTGAGCATCTACTGTGTGCCAAACCCTGTTCTTTATTTTTAGTTTTTGACTATTTATTTATTTATTTAAGTCAGGGTCTCCCTTTGTCACCCAGGCTGAAGTGCAGTGGTGTGATCTCAGCTCACTGCAGCTTCCAACCTTCCAGGCTCAAGCGATCCTCCCACTTCAGCCTCCTGACAAGCTGAGACTACAGGCGCACACTAGCATGCCCTGCTAATATATTTTTTTAAATTTTGTAGAGATGGGGTCTCACCATCTTGCTCAGGCTCGTCTTGAACTCCTGGGCTCAAGCAATCCTCCTGCCTTAGTCTTTCAAAATTCTGAGATTAGAGGTGTGAGCCACCACATCTGGCTTATTTAGTTGTATTATTATTATTATTATTGTATTATTATTATTATTGTATTATTATTATTATTGCATTATTATTATTTTTTTATTTTTATTTATTTATTTTTTTGAGATGGAGTCTCGCTCTGTCACCCAGGCTGGAGTGCAGTGGTGCGATCTCGGCTCACTGCCAGCTCCGCCTCCCGGGTTCACGCCATTCTCCTGCCTCAGCCTCTCCCAGTAGCTGGGACTACAGGCGCCCGCCACCACGCCTGGCTAATTTTTTTTTTTTGTATTTTTAGTAGAGACGGGGTTTCACCGTGGTCTCGATCTCCTGACCTCGTGATCCGCCCACCTCGGCCTCCCAAAGTGCTGGGATTAGAAGCATGAGCCACCGCGCCCGGCCTATTATTATTATTTTTAAGACGGAGTTTCACTCTTGTTACCCAGGCTGGAGTGCAATGGTGCGATCTCGGCTCACCTCAACCTCCACCTCCTGGGTTCAAGCGATTCTCCTGCCTTAGCCTCCCGAGTAGGTGGGGTTACAGGAATGTGCCACCATGCCCGGCTAATTTTTGTATTTTTAGTAGAGAAGGGGTTTCACCATCTTGGCCAGGCTGGTCTCGAACTCCTGACCTCATGATCCACCCGCCAAGACCTCCCAAAATGCTGGGATTACAGGCGTGAGCCACTGTGGGCAGCCATATTATTATTATTTTTGAGACAGGGTCTTGCTCTGTTGCCCAGGCTGGAGTGCAGTGGCATGATCAGGGCTCGTTGCAGCCTCAATCTCTTGGGACTCAAGCAATCCTCCCACCTCAGCCTCCTGAGTAGCTAAGACTACAGGAACACACCACCATGCCTGGCTAATGTTTTGGAATTTGGAATTTTGTATAGACAAGGTCTCACTATGTTGCTCAGGCTGGTCTCAAACTCCTGAGCTTAAGTGATTCTCCTGCCTTGGTCTCCCAAAGTGCTGGGATTACAGACATGAGCCACTGGGCCCCCATCCCCGTTTTTTTTTTTTTTTTTTTTTTAATAGAGACAGGGTCTTGCTATGTTGCCCAGGCTAGTCTTGAATTCCTGGCTCAAGCGACCCTTCCTCTTCAGCCTGCCAAAGTGCTGAAACTACAGGTGTGCACTACCACACGCAGCTCAACAAGAAGAATTTAATAAAGGAATTGGTTGCCGGGTGCGGTGGCTCCCGCCTGGTAATCCCACTACTTTGGGAGGCCAAGGTGGGCGGATCACGAGGTCAGGAGATTGAGACCATCCTGGCTAACACGGTGAAACCCTGTCTCTACTAAAAATACAAAAAATTAGCCAGGCGCTGTGGCGGGCACCTGTAGTCCCAGCTACTTGGGAGGCTGAGGCAGGAGAATGGCTTGAACCCGGGAGGCAGAGCTGGCAATGAGCTGAGATCACGCCACTGCACTCCAGCCTGGGCAACAGAGCGAGACTCCATCTCAAAAAAAAAAAAGAATTGGTTAAACAGGTATTTGAGAATTGTTCTTGCTTAATATTTAATATACATTTTTAATTAACTTACTTTTAAAAAATTGCCTCACTTAGAAAAAAAACTTGTTTATTTTACAAGGAATTTTTTATTTCTATTTTAAATACAAAGCCAGTATCTCTTGTCTTACATAAAATTGACTCCAAGCAAAATCCTGCCTAGATGGAGGATGCAGTGAGCTTAGATAGCAGCACTGCACTCCAGCCTGGGCAACAAGAATGAGACTCCATCTCAAAACAAACAAAAATCCTGCCTAGATATTGTGGCCCCCAGAAGTCTGAGCTGGAGACGCCTCTCTCATAGCTAAAAAAGAGAGGTGTTAAAGACAAGATAGTACCCATACCAATAAAGACTTTTTTTTCTTTTGAGGCAGAGTCTCGCTGTGTAGCCGAGGCTGAAGTGGCTCGATCTCAGCTCACTGCAACCTCCACCTCCTGGGTTCAAGCAGTTCTCCTGCCTCAGCCTCCCAAGTAGCTGGGATCACAGGCATGCATCACCGTGCCTGGCTAATTTTTTTTTTTTTTTTTTTTTTTAAAGACAGGGTTTCACCATGTTGGCCACGCTGGTCTCAAACTCCTGACCTCAATTGATCCACGCGCCTCGGCCTCCCAAAGTGCTCGGATTATAGGCACCATAAAGACTTTATGACTTTATCAGAAGAATTGAAAGGGGATCCCTGTTCAAAGAGTGATTTCTTTCCTTTTTTTTTTTTTTTTTTTTTTTTTGTGACAGAGTCTCCCTCTGTCATCCAGGCTGGAGTGGAGTAGCCTCAACCTCCCGGTCTCAAATGATCCTCCCACCTATGCCTCCCAAGTAGCTAGACTACAGGCATGTGCCACCATGCCCGGCTAATTTTTGTATTTTCTGTGGAGACGAGGTTTCACCATGTTACCCAGGCTGGTCTCAAACTCCTGTGCTCAAGCAATCCACCCGCCTTGGCCTGGCAAAGTGCTGGGATTACAGGCATGAGACACCAGGCCAGGTCTCAGGGAGTGATTTCTAAGGTGACATTCAGTGGGTGGGCTCCTGGCTCAGCCCTCCCTCTCCCAGGCCCCCGGCCCCTCCTTTGCCCCCAACTGACCTGTCACCTCCAAGGGCACCAGGTCCTGCTCATCCTCGATGCCCCTCACCACCTGGCAGCGATACAGCCCAGAGTCACTGGCCCTCAGCGGCCCCAGGAGTAGCGTGGCATTGGCTCGGTGCCGGGGATAGGCAGGCAGTGAAACTCGTCCCTGCCAGCTTTTGGCCACCCTCACGACGTTGTCCTTGGCCACCAGGATGGGCAAGTCCTGTCGCTGGCCCGACGCAGTCCGCACCTTGGTCCACTTTATCCGAGGGGCATCTCGGGCTGCGCTTGGCTGTGGCTGCAGGGTAAAGAGACAGGGCAGGGCCACCAGCTCCGCCAGCGCAGCCCGCACTGACCCAGACCCCAGCTTCTGCATGTGGAGCCCCCTTTCGCTGGCATCGGCGATATCCTGTGTGCCTGGGTTGGAGAAGGTGGAGAGTGGGCCTGACTCAGAGGTAAGAACCAAGCAGGGGCTGCTATTTCCTTCTTTTAAAAATTTTTTTAAAAAGGGCTGAGCCAGAATTTGAACTTAGGGCCACTTGACCTCAGAATCCAAGCAGTGGCTGGACGTGATAGCTCATGCCTGTAATCCCAGCACTTTGAGAGACCGAGGCGGGCAAATCACCTGAGGTCAGGAGTTTGAAACCAGCCTGACCAACATGGAGAAACCCTGTCTTTACTAAAAATACAAAATTAGCCGGGTGTGGTGGCACATGCCTGTAATCCCAGCTACTCAGGAGGCTGAGGCAGGAGAATCGCTTGAACTTGGGAGGCAGAGGTTGCGGTGAGCCAAGGTCACACCATTGCACTCCAGCCTGGGCAACAAGAGCGAAACTCCATCTCAAAAAAAAACAAAACAAAACTATTTTTAGAGATTGAGTCTCACTCTATCGCCCAGGGTAGAATGCAGTGACACGATCATGATTCACTGCAGGCTCAAGCTCCTAGGCTCAAGCAATCCTCCCACCTCAGCCTCCCGAAAGTGCTGGGATTACACGTGTGAGCCACTGTGCCCAGCCCCTTACTATTATTCTTCTTTTATTTATTTATACTTTTGAGATGGAGTCTCACTCCGTCTCCCCTGCTGGAGTGTAGTGGCATGATCTCAGCTCACTGCAACCTCTGCCTCCTAAGTTCAAACAATTCTCCTGCCTCAGCCTCCCCAGTCGCTGGGATTACAGGTGCACGCCACCACACCTGGCTAATTTTTGCATTTTTAGTAGAGATGGGTTTCACCATGTTGGCCAGGCTGGTCTCCAATTCCTGACCTCAACTGATCCGCCTACCTTGGCCTCCCACAGTTCTGGGATTATAGGGGTGAGCCACCACACCCAGCCTTATTATTATTTTTTTGAGTCTGACTCTGTCACCCAGGCTGGAGTGGAGTGGCATGATTTCGGCTCACTGCAACCTTTGCCTCCCAGGTTCAAGCGATTCTCATGCCTCAGCCTCCCGAGAAGATGGGATTACAAGCATGTGCCACCACGCCTGGCTAATTTTTGTATTTTCTGTGGAGACAGTTTCACCATGTTAGGCAGCCTAGCCTGGAACCCCTGACCTCAAGCAATCTGCCTGCCTCAGCCTCCCAAAGTGCTAGAATTATAGGCATAAACCACTGTGCCTAGCCCCTCACTTTATTTTTATAAGGACAGGGATTTCATTCCAGTGCCACTGACTCACTGTATGGCCCCGGAAGAGGCAGTTTCCTTCTCTGAGCCCCAGTTTTTCCGAAAGGTACAGCAAGAGACAGCTAATGAAAAGGAAATGGTGTTTGCGGAGTACCGTCTTTATAACAGGCACTTTATAGCAATCAGCTCATTTGATTTTCATAACCATCTGCAGAGTAGCAATGTGTCATTCTCTTCGGGGGGAGTTGAGGAAACTGAAGTTCAGAGAGATAACTATACTTGCTTAAGGTCACAGACCAAATCTGTGAGGGATTTCTAAAAACTGAGCTCTTGACCACCAGTAGAGGGACACAGACCTTTATTTCCATTGCTCCACCCTTGGCAGACATCACTAATCAATCTCTGCACTATTCTCATTTCTTTCTTTCTTTCTCTCCAGTTCATCTGAGCAAAATGATGAGAGGCGGGAATCTCCAGCTTCTGCTGACAATGACTAAAAATAACCTCTTAGGTATCTTGTTCGCTTTTGACTGTTCAAAGACCTTTTAAAATCTATTCTCATTTTATTCTTTAGCCCATGCCAGGAGACCAGCAGGAGAAGGCTGTGGAATTCAAAAGCTGCCCCATCTTGTCCACCCCCCAGACCCCAATCTCTCCCTCCCCACAAACCAACTCACCCTGTTCCCCAGCCACAAAGAGCAGCATCTGCAGCATCAAAAGGCCCAAGGCCCAGACAAACGTGGCCCCCATCCTGGATCTGGAACAAAATGGAGAGGGAGGGAGGAGTGAGCCACAGCCCAACCCTCCCAGATATTCAGCATTGCAGGACCAAACTCCCCCACTCTACAGATCAGGAAACCAGGGCTCAGAGAGACCAGTGTGTTATTCTAGGTCACAGAAGGAGCCGGCAAAGGGCTGAAACAGAATTTGAACCCGGGGCCACTTGACCTCAGAATCCAAGCAGTGGCTGGACGCGGTGGCTCACACCTATAGTCCCAGCACTTTGGGAGGCTGAGGCGGGAGGATTGCTTGAGGCCAGAAGCTTGAGACCAGCCTGGGCAACATAGTGAGATCTTACCTCTATTAAAAAAAATTAGCAGCCAGGCGCAGTGGCTCATGCCTGTAATCCTAGCACTTTGGGAGGCCGAGGCGGGTGGATCACGAGGTCAGGGGTTCAAGACCAGCCCGACCAACATGGTGAAACCCCGTCTCTATTAAAAATTCAAAAATTAGCTGGGCGTGGTGGTGGGCGCCTGTAATCCCAGCTACTCAGGAAGCTGAGGCAGGAGAATTACTTGAACCCGGGAGGTGTAGGTTGCAGTGAGCCGTGATCGCGCCACTGCACTCCAGCCTGGGTGACAGAGTGAGACTCCATCTCAAAAAAAAAAAAAAAAAATTAGCTGGGCTTGGTGGCACACACCTGTGGTCCCAGCTACTCAGGAGGCTGAGGTGGGAGGATTGCCTGAGCCCAGGAGTTCAAGGCTGTAGTGAGCTATGATTCCACCACCACACTCCAGCCTGGGTGACAGCGTGAGACTGAAAACAAAACAAAACAAAACACAACAACAAAAACCAATCCAAGCAATGAAGTCTGTGGTCAGAAGCCTGGGTGCTGTAGTGAATCAAATTTGGAATTGGCTCACTGTTCCTTTTGTGTGATCTTGGGCAAGTTGCTTACCTTCTCTGTGCCTTACTTTCTTTGTGGGTCAGATGGGGATAACATCAGGTGGTTGAAAGGAATGGATGAGTCAATATATATAAAATGCTTAGAACTGCCTCATGCAGTAAGGGGTACATTTTAGCTGCTGCTATTATTATTACTGACCTTAACACAGCCAAGACTGAAATACCATTTTTCAAGTCAGCCTCCTCCATCAGACTGGCGGCTCCTAGAGGGCAGCAGTCTGTCCCAGTCCTCCCAGCATCCCCAGTCCAGGCAGCAGGCTGGCCTCTAAGCCATCCTTTAATCTGGGTTTGCTGGCTGACACGATTCGCAGCTTCAATTCCAGGATTTGGTTGTCACCAAGATTCTATTCTTGGTTTCTGGGATTTTGGAGGAGCCGCCAACTCCCAGCTGGAGGAAGGGGCTCACCCCTGCCCACCCATCCTCCTCCTGACTTCACACAGCCCAACAAAGATGCTTCTTAGGCCCACAGAGAAACTTCAGTTGTGGGTCCATTTCCCTATAGGGGCTAGGACCCATAGGGATAAAGTGGACAATTATTAAGCGCCTACTGTGAGCAAAGCCCATGCCAGTCGTTGGGACACAGCAGTGCATTTCCTGACTTCACATTCTTCCAGAGACTAGGAATCCTGGGGAGGTGGTCCCTCCCCAAAACCTCCCACCCCTGCGAAACCCTGTCACCAGAGCTCAGGAGGTGGGCGCAGATGGAAAATTAGAACATCATCTGCAAACCCAATCCTTGCTCCCCACCCCCATAAGAAATTATCCCTGAGGAAGGGGTGTGAATGGAGTCCAGAAGAGGAGGTTGTAGAGGACAGCTGTCCCTTTCCCCAGTTCTCCTTCCCAGCTCCCAGAGTCCCCTGCTGGGAGGCCGGCCTGGGACCTGTCCGTGGTGCTGAACTCCGAGGCGGCAACGCAGCGGCAAAGCGCACCTAGTCCGCCCCTGCCTCCTGCCTGCTAACACGATGCCTCAGGGACCAGAGAGGGCTAGAGGTTTGCCGAAGGCTGCACAGCAGGGTAGAGGTCAAGGCGAGACCCTGGACCAGTGCTCCCAACTACCAACTTGTAAACCTCAGCAACCTCTGCCTTCATTTCAGGCTGTTCTCATTTCTTCCCCTTGGAACCCTGAGCAAGTGTGGGGTCGCCTCATGGCTGTTCCAGGCCTGGCCAGGTATTAGAGAGAGACAGGACTCTGGGTTGCACCTGCCCCCAGCAGGGCCTTAGGAGGGGACAAAGCCAGAAAATTCTCTCTCTCTCACACACACACACACACTGTTAAGAGGTCAGGCAACATCCAGATAGCCCTGCTTCTAATCCGGGACAAGCTGCTTCAATCTCTCTGTGCCTCAGTTTCCCCACCTTTAAAATGGAAATTATCCAGCAAGTACTGCCTACAGCTACTGTGAGGATGAAATGACCCAAGACTTGCAAAGTCCTAGAAATGTTAAATTTAAAAACAGCTCTTTAGACACAAAGCCTCATGTATACACTAAAAATATACTGAGGTTGCCCAACATGGTGACAGACACAGTTTCAGGTGCACACCCCCCACACACACCCTCCCACTCCCTTCCACTCGCACCCTCACACACCCACACCCTTCTCTTAAAATACCTCCTCCCCAGGGTGGCCAGAGATGAGCATTTACACAGCTGTCTGGGGCCCGTGCCCTCATGAATAATGTACAAGCCTCATGCATATGCAAGCAGGGGCCTGCGGGGTGCTGGAGGAGGGGCAGCTCGGATCCATGTGAATGTGTGTGTGTGTGTAAGTGTGTGTGTGTCCCCTCCTTCACTTCACCCCCACCTCAAGTCTCCGTTAGCACTGAGTGAAGGTGAGTTTGCCAATGGGCATTTGTGAGTGTTTGTGACTGAGTGTGTGTCCGGGGTGTTGTGTCCTGGCAAGGGTGTGCAGGCGGTTGTGCCATGTGGTGTGTGCATGTTGTGTGTGTGAGCCTGCAGCAGCTCCGTGCACTGGGTGGAGCACATGGGACCTAGTGTGATCTGTGGATGTGTGTGAGTCTGAGTGACCCTCAGCAGGGGGCTGTGCACACATGTGTGTGTTTCTGACCTGAGAGTCAGGGTGTATTAGCGTGCATGGGTGTGAATGTGGAACTCCGTGGAGGAGAAAGGGAGATGGGCTCAGTCATCATCCCAGGCTTCCCCTTGGGGATTTCAACCCCTGCTCAAGCTTTCCCTGTTAGCACCCCAACTCTGAACACAGACCACGTCCCACACCCCCATGCCCAGGGTGCACACTGCCAACCGCATGGAAAGAACCCTTGGCCCCTCCAGATACACAAGCGGGACACACACAGCCACGCACCCCAGACACAGACCCCGGGGAAACACACACTCACACAGATTCACAGTGACATTAACAAAGAGAGACAATATGGGCACTTACAAGACAGGCGGCATGTCTTCTGCACAAAGACACACACCCACAGTCTCGGCCCCCCCCCACATAAACCCCTTGATGAACGGAACAGCATCAGACATAGCTCCTCACTCACTCACACGGCGATGCCAGCCCCTGGCACAAACCGAGACGGATAAATGTGGCCTCGGTGACTGATGGGCACCCATCATTTTGCCACATGGTGATGCGGCCCTCGGTACAAGTTTTCTGACAAAGACACAACCACAGTCACATCAGACTCATAGGGGACCCTAGAACCCCTGGGCATACTCCCCCTCCCCGCCTGTCTGGGGCGGACACACACACAAAACCCCCATATCCTTGAGGGGGAACTTTGATTTCAGAATGTCCATCAGCCATCGCGACAGCTGGGTTCTGGGGTCCCACAGTGCACCCACCCCTCCCTGCCTGCCCTGCCCCCACGTCCCCCGCTGGGGCCCAGAGCCAACCCTCTCCCTGGCCTGGCTGTTTCTCATTGATGCTGCCTGAGAGGAACAAAGCCCGCGCGGAGGGACGGGGGTCGCTCCTGCCCAGACAGGGCCTGGGGTCCCAGCCCCTTACTTCCCAGCCCCTGTGCCCCCAAACCAAGCCAGGGCTTCCACATGTGTCCATATGGACAGGTGGAACTAAAGGGGGTGGGGGTAGGGGTCTGTGTCATGCTGTAAGGACGTGGGAGGCTGTGAAGGTGCTGGGGGACAGCCCCCCTCTGAGCTGGTATCCCTCACAGGTCCTGGGGATCCACAGCTGGGGGGTCTAGGGGACCCCGACCCAACATTCACCTGGGACACCCAGTGTATTCCCTGGGATAAGGGACAACACCTCAACCCAAGGTCTAAGGGAATAACGGGAACCAGGTTGGGATGGGGACCCCCAGGACCTCCTCCCGGAGTCAGAACGTGGTGACCGGACCTGACCCAAAAGGACAGGGAGACGGCAGGGCGCCCCTTCCCCATGGCCGTTCGCTCTCAGCGCAGATACCCTTCCAGTGGGCACAAGGTGATCTGGGAACCCCCTCCCCACTGCAGTCCGACCCGGAATCCTCCATTCATCCGCAAATAGGGAATCCCCACTTAAAATCCTGGGGTGTCTCGGCTGAGATACGGGGGTGCCCTGTTCCAGAGTCCCCCATTCGGCATCTAGGTGTCCTCTTCTTCTCTCCAAACTCGGGGGGCCCCTCCCCTAGCCCTGTTTCCCATTGCTCCCTCCCCAACCCTGAGACCCACCCCCAGCCCGGCCCCCTCCCCACCGGGGGGTTGTCTCCGGATTCCGCGGACAACCTTCCTCCCTAAATGTGTGTCCACCTGACATTCCCAAGCCCCCTCCCAGTTTGCGCTCCCTCCTCAACCCAGGGCTCCCCTCCCCCGCTTCAGCCCCCTCCCCATTCTGGGGGCTTCTCCCTGGTCTCAGGTCCTCTCCCTAATCCCGAGCTCTGTCTCTAATCCCGAAGTCTTCTCCCCCAACACGGCCCCCTCACGGATCCCCCACCTGGCTCCTAGCTCGGACGCATCCCGGGGCGGCCGCCCGGCACAAAGGACGCTGCGCTCCGGCTCAGCCAGCTCCGCGCCGGGTCCAGCCCCTGCGCCCTGCGCTCCGCTCGCCCCAGCGCCGCCTCAGTGCTTATAAAGGGGCCGCGAGGGCTCTCTGCGCATGCGCCCCCGCCAGCCCGAGGCCTCTAGCTGCGCGAGGGAGGGGGCTCCCCTGCCTAAAATCCCCACCCCGCCCATTTTTTGGACACTCACCGCACCCAGAAGACGGCACCGACTCTCCTCCCATTCTCTTTGCCCCAGGAACCGCGTTAAACGTCCCCATTATGCCCCAGGATGAGGCCGTCCCATTTTACAGGTGGGGAAACTGAGCCCCAAGGAGGCAAAGTCGCTTCCCAAGATCACGCACAGAGGCAGAGCTGGGATTCGAACCTCGCCCTGCCCGATTCTCCAGGACTCACGTTCAAAGCAGTTTTGGCTACAATTACTGGTTTACCCCATTTACAGAGAGGAAACTGAGGCACGGACGAGACGGGGAGACTCCTTGTTCACACAGCTGGTAAGAGGCACGCAGGGTGGGAGCCCAGATGTGTGACACCCCCGAGCTGTTTCCAGCAACTACAGCCAGATTGTATCATTCATTCATTCACCTTTGTCTGATCAGCATTTATGGAGCACACGCTATGGACTGGGTACTGCTGTTGACACACGAAGAATTTTGCTTTATGCAGAGGCATAGGCATGTCCCTGCCATGAGACATGAGACCCCAATCTTTTTTTTTTTTTTTAGACGGAGTCTCGCTGCGTCACCCAGGCCGGAGTACAGTGGCACGATCTTGGCTCACTGCAACCTCCACCTCCCAGGTTCACGCGATTCTCCTGCCTCAGCCTCCGGAATAGCTGGGATTACAGGCACCTGCCACCACACCCAGCTAATTTTTGTATTTATAGTAGAGATGTGGTTTCACCATGTCAGCCAGGCTGGTCTCGAACTCCTGACCTCAAATGATCTGCCTGCCTCAGCGTCCCAAAATGCTGGGATTACAGGCATGAGCCACCACACCCAGCCTGGAGACCCCAATCTTTAAAGCCTAGATCCAAGGCTGGGCGCGGTGGCTCACGCCTATAATCCCAGCACTTTGGGAGGCCAAGGTGGGTGGATCCCCTGAGCTCAGGAGTTTGAGACCCACCTGGGCAACATGGCGAAAACTCTTCTCTACAAAAAAAAAAAAAAATTAGCTGGACAGGGTGACCTGCACCTGTAGTCCCAGGTACTTGGGGGCCTGAAGCAGGAGGATCCCCTGAGCCTGGGAGGTCGAGGCTGCAATGAGCTGTGCTCACGCCACTGCACTCCTGCCTGGGTGACAGAGCAATACCCCATCTCTAAAATAAATAAATAAATAAATAAAAGCCTAGACTCATACAATGGAATATTAGCCATAAAAAGGAATGAAGCACTGATCAATGCTACAATATGGGTGAACCTTGAAAACATGACGCTGAGTCAAAGCAGGCAGACACAAAAGGCCAAATAGTGTATGGCTCCATTTATAGAAATGTTCAGGTCGCACTCGGTGTGGTGGCTCACGCCTGTGATCCCAGCACTTTGGGAAGCTATGGTGGGAGGCTCCCTTGAGGCCAGGAGTTCGAGACTAGCCTGGGCAACAAAGTGAGACCCCTTTGTGTCCACAAAAAAAAAAAAAAAAAAAAATTATCCGGGCATGGTGGTGTGTGCCTGTAGTCCCAGCTACACAGGAGGCTGAGGCAGGAAGATCTCTTGAGCCTAGGAGGTCGATACTGCAGTGAGGCATATTTGCACTACTGCACTCCAGCCTGAGCAACAAGACTGTCTCAAAAAAGAAAAAAAAAAAAAGGAAAGAAAAGAAAAAAAATGCTCAGATCAGGCAAATCCATAGAGACAGGAGGCAGATTAGTGGATGTTGGGGCTGGGGGATGGGAAACGGGGAGTGACTGCTGATGAGGACCAGGTCTTCTTTTAGGGTGATGAGAATATTCTGGACCTAGACAGAGGTGATGGTTGCACAATAACGTGAATGTACTTAACGCCATTGAATTGTACACTTTATTTTACTTATTTCTTTATTCTTTTGAGACACAGTCTCACTCTGTTGCCCAGGCTGGAGTGCAGTGGTGCAATCTAGGCCCACTGCAACCTCTGCTCCCACGGTTCAAGCGATTCTCCTGTCTCAGCCTCCCGATTAGCTGGGATTACAGGCGCCCACCACCATGCCTGACTAATTTTTGTATTTTTAGTGGAGATGGAGTTTCACCACGTTAGCCAGGCTGGTCTCGAACTCCTGACCTCAAACGATCTGTCCGCCTTGGCCTCCCAAAGTGCTGGGATTACAGGTGTGAGCCACCGCGCCTGGCCTTGAATTACACATTTTAAGATGGTGAGTTTTATGTTACGTGTATTTGACTACCATTAAAAATATGGTAATGAGGCTGGGCTCGGTGGCTCACACCTGTAATCCCAGCACTTTGGGAGGCCAAGGCGGGTGGATCACCTGAGGTCAGGAGTTTAAGACCAGCCTGGCCCACATGGTGAAACCCTCTCCCTATTAAAACTACAAAAATTAGCCAGGTGTGTTGGCAGACACCTGTAATCCCAGCTGCTCAGGAGGCTGAGGCAGGAGAATCTTTTGAACCCAGGAGGCAGAGGTTGCAGTGAGCTGAGATCACACCACTGCACCTCAGCCTGGCAACGGAGTGAGACTCTGTCAAAAAAAAAAAAAAAAGGCCGGGTGCAGTGGCTCACGCCTGTAATCCCAGCACTTTAGGAGGCCGAAGCAGGTGGATCACGAGGTCAGGAGTTCGAGACCAGCCTGGCCAACGTAGTGAAACCCCATCTCTACTAAAAATACAAAAATTAGCTGGGCATGGTGGCACGTGGCTGTAGTCCCAGCTACTCGGGAGGCTGAGGCTGGAGAATCACTTTAACTCAGGAGGCAGAGGTTGCAGTGAGCCGAGACCATGCCATTGCACTCCAGCCTGGGTGACAGAGTGAGACTCCGTCTCAAAATAAATAAATAAATAAAAATTAAAAAAAATTACAAAAAGCTGTGAGGAGGCAAATGTGCCCAGAGAGGGCAGCTTTTGCTCCTGCCTTCCTTCCTATGGTCGTGGTGTTTCTGTGCTGAGAATGGGCTTGCAGCGCTCCACCCTGGGTCCTGTATCTGTGAGTGTGTCTTTGAGCATCTCTGATGGTGGGTGTCCATCTGGTAGGAGGATAGACAAATGAGGGACAAGATAGCTTCCACAAGATTATCAAAGAAAGAAGGCCTTGGCCAGGTGCCGTGGCTCACGCCCATAATCTCAGCACTTTGAGAGGCCAAGGCGGACAGATCATTTGAGGTCAGGAGTTCGAGACCAGCCTAGCCAACATGGTGAATCCCCATCTCTAATAAAAATACAAAATTAGGGTGTGGTGGCGGACGCCTGTAATCTCAGCTACTCGGGAGGCTGAGGAAGGAGAATCGCTTGAACCCTGGAGGCACAAGTTGCAGTGAGCAGAAATCGGGCCACTGCATTCCAGCCTGGGCAACAGAGTGAGACTCCATCTCAAAAAAAGAAAAAAGAAGAAGAAAGGAGGCCAAGCACCGTGGCTCATGCCTGTAATCCCAACACTTTGGGAGGCTGAAGCAGGCAGATCACCTAAGGTCAGGAGTTTGAGACCAGACCAGCCCAGCCAACATGGTGAAACCCTGTCTCTACTAAAAATACAAAAATTAGCCAGGCGTGGTGGTGTGCACCTATAATACCAGATACTCGGGAGGCTGAGGCAGGAGAATCACTTGAACCTGGGAGGCGGAGGTTGCAGTGAACCGAAACTGTGCCACTGCACTCCAGCCTGGGTGTCAGAGCAAGATTCCATCTCAAAAAAAAAAAAAAAAGATTATCAAAGAAAGGGTAGGAATGAATGAGGGATAAGGGGGGACCCCAGGTGAGCAAGGGGTAGCCCTGGGGTCCAAAATGATACAGCAAGAAGCTGCACTGACTGTTTGACTCTGTGTCACAGAAGAGAGATGGAGGTCAAGGATCCCAGCTGATGTGAGTGTCTGCAGGTGACAGCTATGTCAGCAGCACCCAAACAGCATGCAATGACTAGTCAGTGAGGCTGGAGCATGCTGGGGGGTTGGCTGTGGCTCACACTGGGGAAGACGCTGAGAACAGCTGCGTGACGTGCGTGAGAACCGAGTAGCTCAGCCTCCACAAGTCTGGGGTTCAAACCCCGTCCCTGCCACTCGTAACGATGTGACTCTGAGTGAGCCATCTTGTCCTTCTGTGTCTTAGTTTCCCCATCTGAAATGGGGATAGGCTAGGTGCCAGTGGCTCACGCCTGTGATCCCAGCACTTTGGGAGTCAGAGGCAGGAGGATCACTTGAGCCCAGGAGTTCAAGACCAGCCTGAGCAACACAGTGAGACCCCCATCTCTATAAAAAATAACTTAAAATTTAGCAGGACATGGTGGCACACATCTGTGGTCCCAGCTACTTGGGAGGCTGAGGGGGAAGGATCGCTGGCTAGAGCCCAGGAGATTAAAGCTGCAGTGAGTCAAGATTGCATCACTGTACTCTGGTCTGGGTGACAGAGTGAGACCCTATTTCAAAAATGAATAAAATAAAATCGGGGGAGGGCCGGCGCAGTGGCTCAAGGCTGTAATTCCAGCACTTTGGGAGGCCAAGGTAGGTGGATCAGGAGGTCAGAATTTGAGATTAGCCTGGCCAACATGGTGAAACTCCATCTCTACTAAAATTCAAAATTAGTTGGGTGGGGTGGTGCGCACCTGTAATCGCAGCTACTCAGGAGGCTGAAGTAGGACAATCGCTTGAACCCAGGAGGTGGAGGTTGCCGTAAGCCAAGATCGCACCACTGCATTCCAGCCTGGGTGACTGAGTGAGACTCCATCTTGGGAAAAAATTAAATAAATAAATAAATAAAATGGGGGATAATTAATGTCCCTACGTTACCGGTTGCTCAGAGAATGAAATGGGAAGTAAACACACAGGCGGGGACTGCTGTTTATTTTACAGGTGCTGGGGAAACTGAGGCTTAGGGAGCTAGGATCACCTGCCCAAGGATGTACAGAGTGAGTAGAGACCAGGTGGGAGCCGAGGTCTGTGGGTGCAGAGCTGAGCCCCAACCCCACCTATCCTCATCCCTCTGCTTCCCCCGCTTCTCCACTCCTCCCCACCCCTTGCCCCCACGCTCTGGCCCCTCGCTGGTGCCAGGGCTGAGCTTAGAGGGGCTGGCCTGGGGCCCAGGGGCGGGCTGTTGCCGGGGGCTTGAATGAGGCAACCTTGCCTGGGAATCTACTGGGCTCAAAGAGCTATTTATAGGCCTGAGCTGGGATTGGGCACCCCTCCCCAGCCCTGAGTGCCTTCTCTGTCCCCCCCCACCCCATTGGGGCCCTGGGCCAGGGGCTGCTGCCAGTGGGAGAGGGGTGGGGGATGGGACTGGCAGACCAAAGCAGAGGTGGGGAGGGAGGCTGGACCCTCCAAGAGAGCTGGGTCTCAGGGGTGGACAGTGCCTCCAAAGTACCTCTGAACATGCCCAAGGTGACACATGGGTAAGTCACACACAATGCCACCAACAACCACTGACACACACAGTCACACCCCAGCCACACCCCAGCCACACTAACAGCACAGGTGGCTCACATGCAACCTCACCTGGCCACACACAGGTCTCACCCACCACGCATGACCAAACCTGACCACACACAGTGACACCCAGCCATACACAATCATACCTGATCATGCACAACCACACCCAGCCATACACACCACACCCAGCCATGCACAACCACACCCAGACATGCACAACCACACCCAGACATACACAACCACACCCAGCCATGCACAACCACACCCAGCCATACACACCACACCCAGCCATGCACAACCACACCCAGCCAATGACAACCACATCCAGCCATACACAGCCACACTCAGCCGTATACAACCACACTCAGCCATGCACAACCACACCCAGCCATGCACAACCACACCTAGCGAATGACAACCACACCCAGCCATGCACAACCACATCCAGCCATGCACAACCACACCCAGCCATGCACAACCACACCTAGCCAATGACAACCACACCCAGCCAATGACAACCACACTCAGCCACGCACAACCACACCCAGCCATGCACAACCACACTGGGCCACACACAGGTTTCACCAACCATACACAGCCAAACCTGGCCATATACAATCACACTCAGCCACACACAATCACACTCGGTCATGCACAACCACACCCAGCCATGCACAACCACACCCAGCCATGCACAACCACGCCCAGCCATCCACGGCCACAACAGGCCACACACAATCACATACACAACCAACCTGGTCAGGCCACACACAACCATACCTGGCCTGGGCCACACACAAGTCACATTTGCTCCACAACCAAAGGCAAAGCTATGAGCTGGGCTGCACCAGTGTCCCTCCACATGCAAACAAACCCACTGCTGCTCAGACCCACAACACCTTCGCCTTCCTGCCAGCAGCAGAGAGCCCACGTTGGCCGCACATTGCTCACACCCAACCAGGTTTCTAGTCACAGACACACCCACAGGTAGTGAGCACACAACATGTTCACACCAACACCACCAATGCCACCAACCCCGAGATCTGTAGCAGTCCCAGCCACTGTTACAACTGGCCACACACACACAGCTCCTGGTGTTCCCATACATGCCCACCTGAATCCTTTCACACCCAGACACCCCTCCCACTCCCACTGTCACCTCCAGTGGGACCCAGGCTTCCACTGCACCAGGACTCATAACCCCAGCTGCTACTGTGTGAACATCTGTCTCCTCGGAGTGGGGTCCTGATGGGCTCTGGTAGATAAATCAGACTCAGACCTGCCGGATGGGGGTCTCCAGGTTCAGGGAATCCCATCAAACCCTCCCTTGCAGATGCCCCAGGCTAAGACCTTAGGGAAAAGATTACATCCATCTCCCAGTAGGGAAACTGAGGCTTGACGCTATCTGAGGGCCATTCCCTGCCTTGTTCCAGGATAATGAAATCATGGACAGAAGGACCTGTTTTCTGCATGGGTGGGGTTGCCCCCCAGACACCACCAAGGCAGAGAGTCCCCACTGACCCAAACTTGCTGTGTGACTGCAGCAAATCCCTGATTCTCTCTAAACCTCCAATTTCTCCACAGAAAAATGCTGAACCTGAGCCCAGTTAGGGGAAATCCAGAGTGAGACTGGGGTTTGCATCCCAGTTCCCCTTGGTGATCTTGGCCACGACTTTGCTTTTCTGTGCCTCAGTTTCCCCAAGTGAACCAGAGGGGCTGCTTTTGGACCTTCTAGAGCCCTCCCTGCCCCATTCCCTGGGGTGGGGGTGGGAGCTCTTAGTCTTTCCTCACTCAAGCGAATGAATGGGCCACTTTTGGCTGCCCTGCTGGGAGCCCAGAGCTGCTAATTCCCTGGAGAAACAGGAGGCTCTTTCATGCCCAGGCGCCAGTGGGGTGAGGAGGCGGGAAGAGGGTATGGAGCTGGCCTCATACCCGTGGGCAAGGAGGCCGCATGCCAAAGCCAGGAGTGGTGTGGAGAGCCCTGGAGCCATGCATATCCTCACTGTGGGGACTTGGCTAAGTTGATGTGTCCTCAGCTATAAAATGGGAATGACAGGGACCAGCCACAGCAGGTTTAACGAGCCAATGGGTGGCGACGAAACGTGGCACCAAGTCAGATACACAGTGGACTCTCAGTGAAAGTCAGCTACTGTTGCTATATGTCAACTTGAAGAACTCACAGAGTCCTCCAACAGTCCTGTTAATAGACTTACCCCCATTTCACAGATGAGAAAACTGAGGCTCAGAGAGGTCAAGATGCTTTTCTAAGGTCACACAGCCAATGAGTGGTCCAGCCAGGATTTGAACCAGATCTGGGCTCTCCGGTGTTCCTGCTCTTTCTAACTTCCTTCCGGGGGTGAGGTTGGGGGCACAGTTTGCTGTCACCTCCAGCCCCAGCCCTGAGACCAGTGAAGTTGGGTCTGGATGGCACCAGACTCTGTCTAAATGCGGAAAGCCCTGGCAGGCAGGGACTGAAGAGGCAGGCCTTCTGCTGGTGACCCAGTTTCCCCGCCAGCCCCCCGCCCCCTGCCGCCTGGGGTGGGTTTTAGCAGACACTAGTAGGATGCCGGGAGGACCATTCCTCCAGCCCTTGAAGAAAGGGGCTGGCTGCCAGACCATTCAGCTAAAGCCAGGAACAACAACAGCCTCTTGCCAGTGGCTGCTCTGTCTTGGAACCCTCCATTCATGCAGAACGGATGGTGTCCTGCCCTTTCTCCGACACCTTCCGTGACTGCTCCAGGCCCAGCAGGATGTGGCTCCACATATTTTATTCAAATTCATGGTCTTTTACCCAACTAGGCCTTTGCTTATGCTAAGCTCCCTGCCTGGGACACCCTCCCCACTCCAGATTTTCTCACCCTTGTGAATCCCTAGCGCCTGACCCCCTATTAAGGTGCAGTTCTAATATCCCCTCTCCCAGGAAGCCCTTCCTCCAGGTAGAGCCCCTGCTCCTCCAGCCCCATCTCTCCCTTGGGGCTAGGAGTGTCTATGTCTACCTCTGTCTTGCCCAGATCGGGGGCTCCTCTGGGACAGGCCTGGAGCTGAGGCCTCTTGCTGTCCCCAGCATCATCCAGCAGAAGGCTGGACACGAGAGTGTGACAGTAGAGCTTGCAGGAGGTGTCTAGTGAATCAGTGAACCAAATCTTCAGCTTGGTATCTGAGGCTTTATGTTTGGCAAACTCCTGTTCATGCTTCAAAACCCACCTCACAGCTTGGGTACGGTGGCTCACGCCTGTAATCCCAGCACTTCGGGAGGCCAAGGTGGGCAGATCACGAGGTCAGGAGTTCAAGACCAGCCTGGCCAACATAGTGAAGCCCCGTCTCTACTAAAAATACAAAAAGTAGCCAGGCCTAGTGGTGCGCACCTGTAGTCACAGCTACTCCGGAGGCTGAGGCAGGGGAATCACTTGAACCTGGGAGGCAGAGGTTGCAGTGAGCTGAGATCACACCACTGCACTTCAGCCTGGGCAACAAAGTGAGACTCCGTCTCAAAACAAAACAGAAACAACAAAAAACACCCGACCTCGCATGCTCCCTCCTCCAAGAAGCCTTCCTTCATGTCCCAGCAGCATTTTCTGGGAAAGACAAACTTGGAGGCCAGGGCTCCTGTGTCCCAACAAGAACACAAGGGGTTGATGAGGATTCCAGATACTCCCAACATCGTGGCCTTTTCCACAACTCTGCCTTTGGCCTCCGGGAGGCAGTGAAGTTCAGGGATTCCCAGGCTGCATTTAGTGGTTAGGGTAGAGTAGGTTAGAGTAGGTTAGGGTAGCCGTTAGGGTAGAGTAGGTTAGAGTAGGAAGAAAGACATTGTCATAGGAAGTCTCTCTGGCCGGGCGCGGTGGTTTACGCCTGTAATCCCAGCACTTTGGGAGGCTGAGGTGGGCGGATCGCTTGAGCCCAGGAGTTCGAGACCAATCTGGGCAACATGGCGAAACCTCATCTCTACCAAAAAACAAACAAACAAACAAACAAACAAAATAGCCTGCCGTGGTGGCGCGCGCCTGCTAGTTCCAACTATTCGGGAAGCTGAGGTAGGAGGATTGCTGGAGCTTGGAAGGCAGAGGTCGCAGAGAGCCGCGATCGCACCACCGTACTCCAGCCTGGGCGACAGTGAGACCCCGCCTCAAAAAAAAAAAAAAAAAAGGAAGTCTCTCGCATTCCAAAATCAGTCAAAATCAGTGCTCTACACCTTCGGGCGCTGAGGGACAGCGCCCCGCGCGCGCAACCAGCCTTTTCCCTACAGCTTCAAGGGAACCAAAGTAAATTCAATCATTGAACCCGGACCCTTTAAGAAGCGAGCATGAAGGGGCGGGGTCGAACCAAGCCCCACCCCAGGAGCGGCCGCGGTCGGCGCCCGAATTGCAACACGCATGCGCCAAGCCCACGCGGTTCCGGGTCCCAAGATTTGGCTCCAAGAGCTATTCGCAGAAACAGGCTCGCACAAAAAGCCACCGCCCCCGAAACCTGCGGGAAATCTGTTTCCTTTGAGAGGCCTGGCCTCCGGTCATTGGCGGTTTCCCTGATCCTCTCTCCCAAATTTTCCGGCAGGGGATTTGATCGAGGCAACTTTTAGGACTGGGGTGGGCGAGGGAGTGGCGGTTCTCGTCCCAAGTTACAGGTGAGGACGTGCAGGCCAAGGCGTAGCCAAGATCGCGCCGCCCTGTGGCTTGAGGAGGCGCCGGGATTCGAACCAAGGCTGTGCCCAATCCTAAACCCTGCGAGGTCTTGTGGAACCGACATGACCCACTCTTTGGTTTGTCCAGAGACAGTGAGCAGGTAACAGTCTGTGGGGACAGGCAGTGGCGAGGCCCTAAGCCTGGGGTCGAGCCCTCAGTGGACAGAGCTGGGGGTCAGGCCCTCCGCGGAGCTGAGACCTGGTCTCAGCCCCTCTCTTCGCCCTTATCCTGCTGCCTCCAGGGTGAGTTCAGTGCTGAATCGCAACACTCGGCAGTTTGGAAAAAAACATCTTTTCGACCAGGATGAGGAGACATGTTGGAACTCGGACCAGGTGAGGCGCCTCCCTCGACCCTCCATCTCTAGGGTGATTCAGATTCAGATCTCATGCCTTGAGAACGTCAGGGGTTCTCAAGGGTGGCCAGGAAAGAAACATGTGCCGAATTTCCTTCTTCCCCTCCACTCCAAGGACTATGTGAATGAGATAGGCATAGCAGGGCTCTGTGCCTGCAGTGAACTTGCGCCTCAGTTTCCCTGTCTGCTTCCAGGGCCCCTCCCAGTGGGTGACGCTGGAGTTTCCCCAGCTCATCCGTGTCTCCCAGCTGCAGATCCAGTTTCAGGGTGGCTTCTCCAGTCGCCGGGGCTGTCTGGAAGGTACTAGAAGGCCCTGGGTGGCGGGGGTTCCAGGGGTCACCCCAGACACTCATTGCCTTTCTCTGCTGAAGGTTCACAGGGCACTCAGGCTCTCCACAAGATTGTAGATTTCTACCCTGAGGACAACAACTCGCTTCAGATATCCTGCCCCTGCTTCTGGGGTGGGTGGTCTGTGCCTCTGGAAGCTTTGGACTCACCCAAACCTGAATGGGAACCCTGATGTGTGATCTTGAACACGTGACCTCTAGGACTCCCATCACTTTTTCTGTAAAATGGGGCTGATGACCACCTGTTCTGTGTGACAGGCTTAGAGGGGCCTGCAGCTTTCCCAGGTTGCCCACATCGGTGGAGTCTGAGCTGGGTCTGGAAGGGGTGGGGGCCTGCGGGTGGGAAACCAGAAATCACCAGTTTCCCTTGACTGCCCACGCTCACACTTTCCCCATACCAGCTGCTGAAGTGGACCGGCTGAAGGTGACGTTTGAGGATGCCACTGACTTTTTTGGCCGTGTGGTCATCTACCACCTGCGGGTGCTTGGGGAGAAGGTGTGAGACCTCTGGGGGCTGTCTCCTCCAGGAAGCCCTCCGGGAAGCACAGCAAAGTCCCTCATTCTGCACAGGTTTATTGGTTCCTCTTGGGAAGGGTCCCCTCCCACCACCTGTCCAGGAGCTGCCTTTGAAGCCAGTTCTGGGTTTCCCCAGCTCTGGCCGACCATTTTGTTCCCTGAGTGTCTGAGTCCCCGGCAGGCGGCCTTCACTCAGGGTCAGCGGGCACCAGGTTGCTCTGGAAGAGCTTGAGGATGTGGTTCTCGATCACCTGTTGCACTGAGATGGGGCAGGGAAAAGGCGGGCTGTGAGCTTGAATCGGGAGGGGCGTGGAGGCGCAGGCCAACCTGCGCTCTCCCCTTAGGGGACAAACAGGGACCCTTACAGAGACCTGCATTGCAGAACAAAGCTGGGAGAACCGAGGCCTCATCCCAGGAACCTCAACTTCCCCTAAGTTTGTAAAAATGCACTTTTATAGCTTTTCAGAATTATTAATATAAAAATATTTCCTACCAAGCAAAATGTGTGAATTGTGACTTTTATGAAAAGATGAGCCTGGGCATGGTGGCTCACACCTATAATCCCAGCACTTTGGGAGGTCCAGGGGGGAGGACTGCTTGAGCTCAGGAATTTGAGGCCAGCTTGTTCAACAGAGCAAAACGCTGTCTCTACCAAAAAAATTTAAAAATTAGGCTGGGCTTGGTGGCTCACACCTGTAATCCTAGCATTTTGGGAGGCCAAGGTGGGTGGATCACTTGAAGTCAGGAAAGGCCAGCCTGGCCAACATGATGAAACTCCATCTCTACTAAAACTACAAAAATTAGCCAGGTGCGGCCGGGTGTGGTGGCTCACACCTATAATCCCAGCACTTTGGGAAGCTGAGGCGGGTGGATCACCTGAGGTTGGGAGTTTGAGACCAGCCTGACCAACATGGAGAAACCCTGTCTCTACTAAAAATACAAAAAATTAGCTGGGCATGGTGGTGCATGCCTGCAATCCCAGCTACTTGGGAGGCTGAGGCAGGACAATTGCTTGAACCTGGGAGGCGGAGGTTGCAGTGAGCTGAGATCACGCCATAGCACTCCAGCCTGGGTGACAAGAGCGAAACTCCGTCTCAAAAAAAAAAAAAAAAAAAATTAGCTGGGTGTGGTGGCAGGCACTTGTAATCCCAGCTATTCAGGAGGCTGAGGCAGGAGAATTGTTTGCCTGGGAGGCAGAGGTTGCAGTGAGCCAGATTGAGCGACTGCACTCTAGCCTGGGCGACAGAGCAAGACTCTGTCTCAAAAAATAAATAAAAAATATTTTAAAAATTAGCTGGGTAGAATAGTACATGCCTGTAGTCCCAGCTACTCAGGAGGCGGGGGCAGAAGGATCACTTGAGCCCAGGAGTTTGAGACCAGCCTGGGCAACATAGCGAGACCCTGTCTCTTCTAAAAAAACAACACAGCTGGGCGTGGTGGCTCACACCTGTAATCCCAGCACTTTGGGAGGCCGACGCAGGCAGATCACAAGGTCAGGAGTTCAAGACCAGCCTGACCAACATGGTGAAACCCCGTCTCTACTAAAAATATAAAATTAGCTGGGCATCGTGGTGTGCGCCTGTGGTCCCAGCTACTCAGGAGGCTGAGGCAGGAGAATCGCTTGAACCTGGGAGGTGGAAGTTGCAGTGAGCCGAGATCGCACCATTGCACTCCAGCTGGGGTGACAGAGCGAGACTCTGTGTCAAAAAAAAAAAAAAAGCAACAACAAAAAATAAGCCAGGCATGGTGACGAATGCCTGTGGTCCCAGGTACTCGGGAGGCTGTGGTGGAAGGATCACTTGAGCCTGGGAGGTTGAGGCTGCAGTAAGCTGTGCCTGCACCACTTCATTCCAGCCTGGGTGATAGAGCAAGACTTTCTGCCTCGAACAAAAAAACAAACCCCCCGAAAACAAAAGGAAGGATGAGGAATGATTTCTGTCCCAAACACACTAAACTCTGAAGGAAGGAGGGGGATATTTCCTAAGCCCCCCATCTCTACCATGACTCCAGGGGGTCGGTTCAATTGGGATCTCCCTGTTTTATGGATGGGGAAGTTGGGGTCCCATTGTGACAGAGAAAATGGAGTCAAACTGGGGTCTGCCTATGGCCCCTGTTCAAACCCACTGTCCGCCATGGAGAGGGATGGCCTCCGTGGCTCTGTGCACTGTGGCCTGGCCGCCTACCCCTTGGTGTCCTCACTGCCAGGCCTCCGCAGGGGCCACTCCTCCCACCTGGATGCCATTCTCCCTCCCTTCAGGTTCCCCAGAATCCTTCCCTGACCTCCCCATCCCAGGGCTGGGCCCATCTCACTTCTTGGGGTCTCAACCTTAAGACACCTTCCTCCAGGAAGCCTCTCTGACTTCCGTTGGCCACTTTGGGGCTCTTTGATGAGAGGCCCCTCTTTGGGCCTCTCATGCCTATGTGTCCCCCATCATGGCCACAGCCACTGACACCCATTGTCCTCCCTACCCCAGCACATGCGGAACCCCAGGAACCAGGACTGGGATGTGCCCAGGCAGGATACACAACAGTGCTCAACACCTGCCAACACAAACACTCTCGCTGCCGGCGTATGACCACTGAGGGGGTGTCCCGTGTACCCCTTTATGGTCCCCCTGCCTATGGAAGGGACCCCACCCCTGTTCTGTGTGTCTCAGGCCGACCTTTCCGGTATCCCAGGGCCACGGCAAGGTCCATTGGGGTGTAGCCAGAGTCGGCTTCGGTGGTGAGGTCAGCGCCTCGGGCTGCAAAGGAGAGGGGAGGGCACTGGAGGGTGGGGCCTGGGAGTCCAGAATGGGGTCTGGGGACCCGGGAGATCCCATGGCACCCCTCATTCCCCACAATGCAGCCGTGGGTCTGCCCGTTGCCCATGTGGCCTTTGACAAGAGTCCAACCTCTGCTATCTCGGTCTCCACTGAAGAACGTGGCTGAAGGGTCTCTGAACCATGGAGGATGGAGGTGCTCAGCCTCTTGGCCAGATCCTAAACCCAGACCCTGACTCCCGTGTGGTCCTACCACCTCCTCCCCTCTGATCCACCCTCCAAGAAGAGCAGGCAGGGACTACCTGCTCCAAGAATTCTTCAAGCAATGCTCGGGCGTCTCCCTGCCCTCAGGATTCCCACAGGGCCCGCTGGAGTGCTGGGGCCCCCGGAGCCAGTCCCGACTCCCACTCACCCAGCAAGGCCTCAACGCATTTCACGTGGTTCCCACGCACAGCATAGAGCAGTGGCGTCCCTCCATTCTGTCGTGGGTAGGGGCAGGAGAAACCAAAGGTTTACCTCTTCCTCATTCTCACAATGCCTTGTACTCTCTGGCCTGCAGTTGAATGTGGTTCCTCCTCCTGCTCATCACTGGGCCCATCTCACTTTCTGGGGTCTCAAGCTTAGACACCTTCCTCCAGGGAGCCCTCTCTGACTTCCCTTGCCCACATGGGGCTCTTGTAGCCACCTGTGCATCTGCCATCGCAGCGCAGTTCACTGCATCTCAGCTGCCTGTTTCCAAGTCTGCCTTCCCTGCATGGGGAGCTCTGCTCTGTGAGGCTGGGAATGGGGCTGTCTCGTGTTCTCGGCACCCAGAGCACGCCTGCACCTTTCAGGTACTCTGTGAACATCTGAGGCAGGAATGAAGGCCAGGAGGCTGAGAGGTCCCGGGGATGGGCAGTCCCTCACCCAATCATAGATGTTGATATCCACGTCACGCTCCAGCAGCAGCCCCACAATGTCTGTGTAGCCGCCTGTGCTGGCCAGCGACAGGGCGCTCTCTCGCTCTTTGGCCAGGATGTGGGGGTCGGCACCCTGTAGGGAGAAGAAGGGACAGTGGTGGGATGGGTTGGGGCATAACCAGGAATCCTGGGGTACCCACAGCAGCTGCATCTTTTTTTTTTTTTTGGAGATGGAGTCTTGCTCTGTTGCCCAGGCTGGGGTGCAGTGGCGCAATCTCCGCTCACTGCAACCTCCGCCTCCCAGGTTCACACACTTCTCCCACCTCAGCCTCCAGAGTACCTGGGATTACAGGCGCCTGCCACGACGCCTGGCTAATTTTTGTATTTTTTTAATAGAGACAGGGTTTCACCCATGTTGGCCGGGCTGGTCTCGAACTCCTGACCTCAAGTGATCCGCCCAACTTGGCCTCCCAAAGTGCTGGGATTACAGGCATGAGCCACTGCACCCAGCCGGCAGCTGCATCTCAAAGACAAGGCGCCAGCAGACACAGCCAAGACCCCAGCCCACCCTAAGGCCCCCAGGAATCCTCCAGCTGCCCAGGTGGGCTGGGACGCACCCACTCCAGCAGGAAGCGAACGGTCTCGATCTCTCCAAAGGCCGAGGCCCAGATGAGGGGGGTGAAGCCGCGCTCGTCTGGCTTGTTGACGAGGTTGTCACCTGGCAGGAGGGGGCGGGCGATACCACCAGGCTGCACCCCTGCCCCCTATCCCCAGTGCTGCCAAAGGGGGACGAGGTGGGGGGCTGGGGTTAGACAGGGGAATGAGGGAGAGCGTATGTCGATGGACATACATGGACACAGTCACACACACAGTTAGATACAATCACACACGTGGACACTCACAGGTCACGTCAGCGTCATGAGTGGGTATGGACACCCATATGCACACACCAGCCAGGTGCAGACATGCCAGCATATGTGTGTGGACACGCACCTTTCCGCAAATGCTCCTTCAGCTGGTCCAGCTCCCCCTGTGCTGCGAGCTGGTGGATGGACAGGGCTGGGGCAGGACAGAGGCAGAGTCCTCACTCGTCCCCTTGCTTCTCTGTGCCTCAGTTTACCCTCTGTCCACGATTGCTCCTCACAGGCCCTCCCACCCTCCTACTCCTCTCCTTGTTGGGGACTGTGGGCCCACTCACAGTCTAGGGTGGCCGGCAGAGCCGACACCTCGTTCCCTCGCTGCCGGTTGGTGAGAGTGGTGGAGTGCTTCAGGGAGCTGCCTGCTGGGAAAGAGACAACAGGCCTCAGTTTCGCCTCGGTAGATGTCTCTGAGGCTTCAGGACAGAAGCCTATCTGTTTTTTTTTTGTTGTTGTTGTTGTTGTTTGAGATGGAGTCTCGATCTGTCCCCCACGCTGGAGTGCAGTGGTGCGATCTTGGCTCACTGCAACCTCCGCCTCCTGGGTTCAAGCGATTCTTGTGCCTCAGCCTCCCGAGTAGCTGGGATTATAGGCACCCATCACCACACCTGGCTAATTTTTGTTTTTTTTTTTTGAGACGGAGTCTCGCTCTGTCGCC
>NW_026652287.1:52169478-52323969 GCF_009828535.3 Hylobates moloch | reverse complement strand
AAAAAAAAAAAGCCGGGGCTCTGGGGTCAGCTGTCTGGGTTCGAATCCCTCAATTTATAGGCCGTGAGAACTTAGGCATGTGACTTAACCTTTGAGCCTCGGTTTCCTCCACGACAAAGTGTGGAAATGAGACCTACAACGAATTATGTCTGTACATAGCTTATCGGGGGGTCTACTAAGGGCGGAGCTCAATAAATATTCGCTATGGTTGTTGGGAGGGGCTCCCCAGAATGAGTGAGGGCTCAACTAAGGTGCGATTGGTCCCAGTCCCACCCGAGCCTCCTAAATCGATCCAGGAGGTCCACTCACCTCCCCACGGCCTCCTCTGACCCCCCGCGCGGAAAGCCCAGTTCTCTCAAAACTTGGGGGCCCAAGTCACAAACTTTTCTCTTCCAATGGATATAGCAGGAGGCAAGCTGGAGACTGGACCCTCAGCGCTCTGGCTTCCTCTGCCGGGACAGAAAGCAACTTGATACTCGACCGCTACCCCCACCTCTGAGCTCCCCCACTGCGCGTGCGCACCCCCGCCCCCCAAAAGTGAGGAAGGGCCCGAGCAGTAAGTGCTGCCTCTGGCCCTTTAAGGCTTAGGGGAGGGCGTGGGTTCCGCTGGGGCCCTGGGAGGGCAGTTGCGCCTGCGCCTTCTTTTCCTCTCCTCACCGACTCAGAGGGAATGGGCGGGGCCAAAGGGCTCTGAGAATTTCACTATGCCCGTGCCCGCTCACCTTTACCCTGCCCACAGATTTTTCCAGAAAGAACCAATCGGCTCCGGCTTCGGGTAGATGGGCGGGGCTATCTCAAGAAGAAGAAGGAGGGGTAGTACGCGGGCCGTCTAGAACTTAAAGGGGCAGCGTACCTTTGCCGTCCCGTTCCACAACAAGGTCCCTTCTGCGGTCTCAAAGGCTTATGAGCAAGGGCGGGGGCAGAGGGCTAAAGAAGGGAGTTTATGCGGCCCGAGTGGGTAATGCGTGGAGGACTCCCCCAACTCGTCTCTCAGGGAAAAGGGGGTTCAGAAAGGGAGAGAGTTCTTCCCCTTCTCCTTCCTGGGTGTCGCTCCACCAGCCTCCGGGCCGTCGCGCCCCCTCTTCACCGCGCCACCCCCGGGTGTGCCTCCTTCCCTCCGTCTCACACAGCCCCTTTCCTGTCCGCAAAGACAGGAACGGGGAGGGCGGGCCCTCTGACACCGGAACTGGAGCCGTGCGGCCTCCGGTTTCAGCAGGGAAGGCTTAGGCGGCCGTCCCAGCCTCCGGGCTTCCGGTCCCGTTTCCAGGTTCGCTCGGCTACGGTCGCTATGGAGGAACCGGAGATGCAGCTCAAGGGGAAGAAAGGTGGTGCGGGCCTCCGGGCGGGACAGAGGGGGCCGGGAACTTGTGGAGGGGCGGCCTGACAAAGGCCGGGCGCGGAGGGACCGTGCGAGGAGCAGTGATTTAACTGCCGTCCAACCCCAGCTCTGCCGCTGACTAGTTTTGAAACCTGTAGAAAGGCTCCGTGTCTGCTTTAATTACCGGTCCCCCCAGGATTGTTTCAAGAATTGAGTAGCTGAGGCTGGGAGTGGTGGCTTTGTAATCCCAGCACTTTGGGAGGCCTAGGCGGGAGGATCGCTTGAGCCGGAGACCAGCCTGGGTAACATAGTGAGACCTCGTCTCTAAAAAAATACAAAAATTAGCCGGGCGTGGTGGCGCACGCCTGTGTTGCCAGCTACTTGGGCGGCTGAGGTGGGAGGGTTGCTTGAGCCCGGGAGGTCAAGGCTGCACTGCAGTGGGCTACGATCGTGCCACTGCACCCCAGCCTGGATGACAAGTGAGACCCTGAACAAACTCAACAACCTGATATTTGTAATGCGTTGGAAGAATCCCCGGGGCGCGTAGTAATCGCTGTGCGTGTTGTTTCCTTTTTTTTTTTTTTGAGGCAAGGCATCACTCTGTCGCCCAGGCTGGGGTGCAGTGGCGCGATCATGGCTCACTGTAGCCTTGATCTCTCTGGCTCGGGCGATCCTCTTGCCTCAGCTTCTCCAGTAGCTGGGACTACAAGCGCACGCCACCACATCAGGCTAATTCTTTATTTTATTTTCATTTTTGACAGAGTCTCGCTCTGTCACCCAGACTGGAGTGCCATGGGGGGATCTCGGCTCACTGCAACCTCAGCCCCCTGAGTAGCTAGGATTACAGGCACACACCCCCATGCCCAGCTAATTTTTTTTTATTTTTAGTAGAGAGGGGGTTTCACCTTGTTGCTCAGGCTGGTTTCGAACTCCTGACCTCGAGTGATCCACCCACCTTGGCCTCCCAAAGTGCTGGGATTACAGGTGTGAACCACTGCACCCAGCTAATCCCCTATACTTTAAATCACTTCTAGATTACTCACATCTAGAGTACATAATACAGGCCTACACATCACTTCATCCACATGGATTCAAAGAAATGCTTAGTGTAGGGCAAATTGAAGTTTTGCTTTTTGAAACTTTGTGGATTTTTTTTTTTTCCTATTTTCCATCCACGGTTGGTTGAATCCACAGATTCGGGAACCATGGATAATGGAGGGCATGAGTATGAGGCATGAGCCACCATGCCCTGTCTGTTATGCTCACTTTCTTCTTTTTTTTTTTTTTTTTATTTATTTTATTTGAGACGGAGTTTCGCTCTTGTTGCCAAGGCTGGAGTGCAATGGCTTGATCTTGGCTCACGGCAACCTCCGCCTCCCGGGTTCAAGTGATTCTCCTGCCTCAGCCTCCCGAATAGCTGGGATTACAGGCATGCACCACCATGCCTGGCTAATTTTGTATTTTCAGTAGAGATGGGGTTTCTCCATGTTGGTCAGGCTGGTGTCGAACTCCCGACCTCAGGTGATCCTCCCGCTTCGGCCTCCCAAAATTCTGGGATTACAGGCATGGGCCACCGCCCCTGGCCGTTATGCTCACACTCAAAGCGAGGAGGCTTATCTGGTAAGAGGTCACACAGTTTGGAGGTGGTAGGCCGGGCTCTGCCACTCAAGGCACAGTGGTGAGATGGAGAGACTTGTGTTAGCCTCCTTTGACTCCCAGACACGCCTGGGTTCTCTCTCCTGAGCAGTCACCCTGGTGATGGCATTGGATTCATCTCTGTAGCAAACTTTGAGGCGGGTGCTGTTATTCTTTTTTTGCAGATGAGGAAGCTGAGGCTCAGAGAAGCCCTGCTCTCCCAAATCCAAGCTTTTAGCTTTTCCTGTGAACGTGTAACCTAATCAGTTGAAATTGGTATAAAGAGAAAGGAACAAAATGCCCGCCAAGGTCCTCAGTGAGGTGGAGGGGACATCTGTTAAGCTTGGTAGTCAGGGAGGGTCTTGCCCAGGAGGTGACATTTGAGCAGACCTGAGGGAAGAAGGAGAGCCAGTGATGGAATGGTGTCCCTGGGTGGGAATAGCAGGTGCAAAGGCCTCGAGGTGACAAAGTGTTTAGAGCTCTGCTGTAATGAATAAAGGAGCAATTGGTCACATACGGGCATTTAATTTTTTTTTTTTTTTTTTTTTTGAGATAGAGTCTCGCTCTGTTGCCCAGACTGGAGTGCAGTGTTATGATCATGGCCCACTGCAGCCTCCACCTGTCAGACCCAAGCAGTCCCCTCACCTCAGCCTCCTGAGTAGCTGGGACTACAGGTATAGATCACCATGACCAGCTTATTTTTGTACTTTTTTGTAAAGGTGGGGTTTCACCATATCTCCCAGGCTGAATCCTGGGCTGAATCTTGAACTCCTAGGCTGAATTCATCCTCCTGCCAAAGTGCTGGGATTACAGGCATGAGCCACCGCACCTGGTGTTGGTCTCAAATTCTTGTCCTCAAGTGATCTTCCTACCTCATCCTCTCGGACAGTGAGAAAGTTCTTCTGGGCAGTGCTGGGAGGTCCAAGGAAGAGCCAGGGATGGAGGGCAAGGAAGGCAGGGAGGTCAAAAGCAGCTGGAACATGCAGGGCCTCATGGGCCATGGCAAGAAAGGCAGATTTCATTCTCTGGCAGGTGGGAGCCATGGAAGAGTTTAAAGCAAGGGTGGGAATAGATGATTTGTTCGTTTGGAGTTCGCCTCATCTGCTGCATGGAGGTTGGACTGTTGGCAGCAGGGGAAGCAGGGAGACCAGGGAGAAGGTGGGTCTGGCATCCAGGCAGGAGATGGCCGTGCCTCGCTGTGTCTGGACTGGTGCGGGCAGTGTGGTATAATAGAACAGGTGAGACTAGAACCATCAGGATCTGCCCAAGAATTGGACAGGAAAGGTGGGCCCTGCTGGCTGGCTGGGAATGCCATTGTTGAAGCAGACCCTGTAATGAGGATTTGTGTACAATTAATTTATCAGGGCCAGGCACGGTGGCTCACTCCTGTAATCCCGCACTTTGGGAGGCCGAGGTGGGCAGATCACTTGAGGTCAGGAGTTCAAGACCAGCCTGGCCAACATGGTGAAACCCTGTCTCAACTAAAAATACAAAAATTAGCCAGATGTGGTGACATGTGCCTGTAATCCCAGCTACTCGGGAGGCTGAGGCAGGAGAATTGCCTGAACCCGGGAGGTGGAGGTTGCAGTGAGCCGAGATTACACCACTGCACTCCAGCCTGGACAACAGAGCAAGACTCTGTCTCAAAAAAAAAAAAAAAAAATTTCATCAGGAGGCACCTGCAGGGGAGAAGGGGAAACAGGGCAGGGCTGGCTGGTGAGGAGGCTGAGCAAGGGGCACCTCAGGTAAAATCTGCAGAGGGAGGCCTCAGCCTGGGCCTGCACAGGAGCCCAGGGGGATGTTAGGCTCCGGGTTGTTCCAGTGCCCAGCGAGGGACACAGGTTTTCATATCCCTCACTGGTGAGTGGCAGCTGAGGGCCTCCTGGGATGTGAACTTCCAGGCACTTTCAGGTCCTGTGGGCATGCTCTGAAGAGTCCAGGGTGTGGTCACGGGGGCAAAAAGAATGCCGGGAAGTGCAGTAGGCAGCAGTGTCCACTACCAGTGGGTTTGGGAGGGAAACATGAGAAGAGTTCACTGGGGGCCAGGCACAGTGACTCATGCCTATAATCCCAGCACTTTGGGAGACCGAGTCAGGAGGATCACTTGAGACCAAGAGTTCAGGACCAGCCTGGGCAACATAGCAAGACCTTGTCTCTATTTTAAAAAATGAGCCGGGCGCAGTGGCTCATGCCTGTAATCCCAGCACTTTGGGAGCCTGAGGCAGGCGGATCACGAGGTCAGGAGATGGAGACCATTCTGGTAACACGGTGAAACCCCGTCTCTACTAAAAAATACAAAAAGTTAGCCGGGCATGGTGGCGGGCGCCTGTAGTCCCAGCTACGCGGGAGGCTGCGGCAGGAGAATGGCATGAACCCGGGAGGCAGAGCTTGCAGTGAGCCAAGATTGCGCCACTGCACTCCAGCCTGGGTGACAAGAGTGAGACTCTGTCTCAAAAATAAATAAGTAAATAAATAAATAAATAAATGAAAAACTAGCCAGGCATGGTGGTTTCTCACCTGTAGTTCTAGCTCCTCGGGAGGCTGAGGTGTGATGATGGCTTGAGGCTGGGAGTTTTGAGGCTGCGGTCAGCTGTGATCGCACCACTGCACTCTAGCCTGGGCAACAGAGCGAGACCCTGTCTCTAAAAGAAAAAAGTTCAATCAAGCTGGCCAGGTGCAGTGGCTCACGCCTGTAATCCCAGCACTTTGGGAGGCTGTGGCAAGTGGATCACGAGGTCAGGAGATCGAGACCATCCTGACCAACATGGTGAAACCCTGTCTTCACTAAAAATATAAAAATTAGCTGGGCGTGGTGGTGCATGCCTGTAATCCCAGCTACTCAGGAGGCTGATGCAGGAGAATTACTTGAACCAGGGAGTTGGAGGTTGTGGTGAGCCGAGATTGCAGCACTGTACTCCAGCCTGATGACAGAGCAAGACTCTGTCTCAAAAACAGAAAAAGTTTACTCCTTATGAACTCATCACTCGTTATGTCTTTTTTTTGAGATGGAGTTTTGCTCTTGTTGCCCAGGCTGGAGTGCAGTGGCATGACCTCAGCTCACTGCAACCTCCACCTCCCAGATTCAAGTGATTCTCCTGCCTCAGCCTCCAGAATAGCTGGGACTACAGGCGCCCGCCATCATGCCCGGCTAATTTTTGCATCTTTAGTAGAGATGGGTTTTACCATGTTGGCCTGGCTGGTCTTAAATTCCTGACTTCAGGTGATCTGCCCACCTCAGCCTCCAAAGTGCTAGGATTACAGATGTGAGCCACCGCATCCGGCCTCATTAATGTCCTCTTGAGTGAGCCCTGCTGTGACCACTTCTTCCAGCCTGTCATGGGCCAGGGGTGACCTAGCTGCTGAGGGACACACCAGATGCCCCCTTGGCTCTGGCTGGGCTCAACACTTGAGCAATGAGGAGGCTAACGCTTTGTCTCCCCACACCTGCCCCACCCCTACCACCTGTATCTAGTCACGGACAAGTTCACTGAGAGCGTCTACGTCCTGGCCAACGAGCCGTCTGTGGCCCTGTACCGGCTGCAGGAGCATGTACGTCGCTCCCTTCCTGAGCTGGCCCAGCACAAGGTGAGCTGGGGCCTGCTGGGAGGAGCGGGGGCTGTCAGGGCAGGAGTCAAGGCTGGGACACCAGCAAGGAGGCATGTGGTGGCAGAGCCAGGTCAGAGGTGTGGTGGACAGATCTGGGTTAGATTTTGAAGGAGGTGGCAAGATGTGTGTATTAGTTCATTCTCATGCTGCTATCAGGACATAGCCAAGACTGGGTAATTTATAAAGAGGTTTAATTGACTCACAGTTCAACAGGGCTGGGGAGGCCTCAGGAAACTTACAATCATGGTGGAAGGGGAAGCAAACATGTACTTCCTCACATGGCAACAAGAAGGAGAAGTATAAGTGCCCCGTGAAGGGGGAGGTCCCTTATTAAAAGCACAAGATCTCATGAGAACGAACTCACCAGGAGAACAGGATGAGGGGAACCACCTCTATGATTCAGTTGTCTCCACCTGGTCCTTCTTACAACACATAGGGATTATGGGAACTACAAGGTGAGATTTGCGTGGGGACACAGCCAAACTATACTATTCTGTTACAGTTATGACCCGCATGGCAAGGAGGCAGCCGTCTGACGATCTAAGGGAAGGATGTGCCAGGCAGGGGGAACAGCCTGTGCAAAGGCCCTGAGGCATGGTAGCAGGTGTTCACAGAAAGCCCAGACCTGTGAGGGAAGGGAGTTGCAGGAGGAAAGGTCTCTGCATCCACCATGAGGACTCAGGGGAACCCCAACCAAGAGAGCTGGGAGGAAGGCCCTCTAGGTGGGGGTGGCCTCCCTTGCCAAACATCTCCTGCGCCCCCTACAGGCAGACATGCAGCGTTGGGAGGAGCAGAGCCAGGGAGCCATCTACACTGTGGAGTACGCCTGCAGGTGAGCGCCACAGCCTCCCCGCTGCAGGGCCACCTTTTGCTGCTCTGACCTCCTAGGCGTTCAGGGGCATCCCAGCCAACTGCCCAGTAAGCCCCACCCTGCCAGGCCTACCCAAGTGGGTGTATGGGGTCTGTACCACGATTCACCTGGCCAGGGCCCCAGGTGGTCTCTTCCCTGTGCTGAGCCCCTCCCCAGCTGCCACAGGAAAGAGGGATAAAGATTCTGGAAGATGCCTCTGGGGACCAGCATTTCTCTCCCACAGCCAGGACCACAGATGTGCCAGTGGGGTGGATGGCAGCCAGGGGGAAGCCCAAAGCACAGATATGGCTGTTTCTTTTTAAATTTTTTTTTGAGACAGAATCTTACTCTGTCACTCAGGCTGGAGTGCAGTGGCATGATCTCAGTTCACTGCAACGTCCGCCTCTCAGCTCCAAGCAGTTCTCCCGCTTCAGCCTCCCGAGTAGCTGGGACTACAGGCACCCACCACCTTGCCCGGCTAATTTTTGTATTTTTAGCAGAGATGGGGTTTCGCCATGTTGGCCAGGCTGGTCTTGAACTCCTGAGTGATCTACCTGCCTTAGCCTCCCAAAGTGCTCCGATTACAGATGAGAGCCACCACGCCCGGCCGGTGTTTCTTTTTGTTACTGAACCCTTGCCTCCTGTGCTTTGGTTCCATTCCTCATGACTGTATTCCCAAGCCTTATTCCGGTTGCCTCGGGTTGCCCAGTTGACCTTGGAAGTTCCTCGACTTTGCACAGATATGCTGTTTGCCCCTGACATGGGCTGCGGGCCATTTTGTTGGTGGCTGAATGATGCTCCCAGCAGTTCCCTTGGTGTGTTGCTGTTTAGTTGTGTGGGCGAAGGTGCCTAGACAAGAAATCCTGCTGCTGGGGCAGCATTCTGCCATTGGCAGCCTTGGCCCCCTTGGTGGGACAAGGGTTGACCAGACAGACAGTATCTTCCTTAGCTCAAGGAAAAGAAAAGAAATAGGAGTTTCTAGAGCTGGGCATGGTTGTGCACACCTATACTTCCAGCTACTCAGGAGGCTGAGGTGGGAGGTTGCCTTGAAAGGAGTTCAAGGTCAGCCTGCGTGATATAGCCAGACCCCTCCTCTAAAGAAAAAAGAAATATGGCCGGGTGCGGGGGCTTACGCCTGTACTCCCAGCACTTTGGGAGTCTGAGGGGGGAGGATTGCTTCAGCCCAGGAGTTTGAGACCAGCCTGGGCAATCTGGTGAAACCCCGTTTCTACAAAAAATACAAAAACTAGCTGAGCCTGGTGGCAAACACCTCTAGTCCCAGCTACTCGGGGTGCTGAGGTGGGAGGATTGCTTAAACCTGGGAGATTGAGGCTGCAGTGAGTGGAGATTGCACCACTGCACTCCAGCCTGGGCAACAGAACAAGATCCTGTCTCAAAAAATACAAAAAACAGGCCAGGCGCAGTGGCTCACACCTGGAATCCCAGCACTTTGGGAGGCCAAGGCAGGCGATCATGAGCTCAGGAGATCGAGACCATCCTGGCTAACACGGTGAAACTGCGTCTTTACTAAAAATACAAAAAAATTAGCCAGGCATGGTGGTGGGTGCCTGTAGTCCCAGCTACTCGGGAGGCTGAGGCAGGAGAATGGCGTGAACCCGGGAGGTGGAGCTTGCAGTGAGCCGAGATCGCGCCATTGCACTCCAGCCTGGGTGACAGAGGGAGACTCCATCTCAAAAAAAAAAAAAAGAAAGAAAGAAAAAACAAAAACCAACAAAAAACCTATGCTTTCTTCTGCTTCCTCTAGCTGTGCCATCTAATCCAGGAACCTATGCCATGGGTGGCTAAGCACGCTTCAATTTTAACTTGTTAAAATGAAACTGGGTGCAGTGACTCACGCCAGTAATCCCAGCACTTTGGGAGGCCGAGGTGGGCAGATCATTTCCGGCCAGGAGTTAAGACCAGCCTGGCCAACATGGTGAAGCCCTATCTCTACTAAAAATACAAAAATTAGCCAGGTGTGGTGGTGGACACCTGTAATCCCAGCTACTTCGGAGGCTGAGGCAGGAGAATTGCTTGAACCTGGGAGACGGAGGTTGCTGTGAGCCGAGATTCTGCTCAGTCTGGGCAATAAAGTGAGACTTTGTCTCAAAAAAAAAAAATTAAAAATTAAAAAAAATTAAAATTAAAAAATTAGGCTGAGCACAGTGGCTCACACCTGTAATCCCAGCACTTTTGGAGGCCAAGGCAGGAGGATCACCTGAGGTCGGGAGTTTGAGACCAGCCTGACCAACATGTACTAAAAATACAAAAATTAGTCGGGTGTGGTGGTGCATACCTATAACCCCAGCTACTTGGGAGGCTGAGGCAGGAGAATCGTTTGAACCTGGGAGGCAGAGGTTGCAGTGAGCCGAGATCACACCATTGCACTCCAGCCTGGGCAACAAGAGCGAAACTCCATCTCAAAAAAAAAGAAAATATTCAGCTCCCAAGTCCCTCTAGCCACATTCCAAGTGCCTCTCAGCCATCTCAATGGATAAAGAACATTTTCATCACCACAGAAGTTGCCCCAGATATCACTGGGCTAGGCAGGAGGCCAGCGAGCATTTGTCTATAGTGAAATGTGTATTTCTTTTTTTTTCTTTTTTTTTTTTTTTTGAGATGGGAGTCTCGCTCTGTCGCCCAGGCTGGAGTGCAGTGGCGCAATCTCGGCTCACTGCAAGCTCCGCCTCCCGGGTTCACGCCATTCTCCTGCCTCAGCCTCCCGAGTGGCTGGGACTACAGGTGCCCGCCACTACGCCCGGCTAATTTTTTTTATGTTTAGTAGAGATGGGGTTTCACCGTGTTAGCCAAGATGGGTTCGATCTCCTGACCTCGTGATCCGCCCGCCTCGGCCTCCCAAAGTGCTGGGATTACAGGCGTGAGCCACCGCGCCCGGCCTGTGTATTTCTTTTTAATTTAATTTTATGTATTATTTTTTTTTTGAGACAGGGTCTTGTTCTGTCACCCAGGCTGGAGTGCAGTGGCACAATCACAGCTCCCTATAGCCTTGACCTCCTGGGCTCAAATGCTCCTCCTACCCCAGGCTCCTAAGTAGCTGGGACCACAGGCGAGTGCCACCATGCCTGGCTAATTTTTACATTTTTTGTAGAGATGGGACTTCACTATGTTGCCCAGGCTGGTGTCAAACTCCCAGGCTCAAATAATTCTCTTGCCTTGGCCTCCCAAAGTGTTGGGATTACAGTTTGAGCCACCACATCCAACTAGATTTTTACTTTATTTTCTTTTCTTTTTTTCTTTTTCTTTTCTTTTCTTTTTTTTTTTTTTGAGATAGAGTCTCGCTCTGTCGCCCAGGCTGGAGTGCAGTGGCATGATCTCGGCTCACTTCAAGCTCCGCCTCTCGGGTTCACACCATTCTCCTGCCTCGGCCTCCCGCGTAGCTGGGACTACAGGCGCCCGTCACCACGCCTGGCTAATTTTTCTGTATTTTTAGTAGAGACAGAAGTTTCACCGTGGTAGCCAGGATGGTCTTGATCTCCCAACCTGGTGATCCACCCGCCTCAGCCTCCCAGAGTGCTGGGATTACAGGCGTGAGCCGCTGCGCCCAGCCCAGATTTTTCTTTTTAAGAGATGGGGTCTCGCTGTGTTGCCCAAGCTGGTCTCAACCTCCTGGGCTCAAGCCATCCTCTTGCCTTGGCCTCTTGAGTAGCTGGGATTACAGGTGTGAACCACAGTGCCCAGGTGTTTTTTCTTTCCTTTTTTTTACACCCCCATTATCAGCAGTAACAGCCGAGATTTTTTTTTTTTTTTTTTTTTTTTGAGACGGAGTCTCACTGTCGCCCAGGCTGGAGTGCAGTGGCGTGATTTCAGCTCACTGCAGGCTCCGCCCCACTGGGTTCACACCATTCTCCTGCCTCAGCCTCCCAAGTAGCTGGGACTACAGGCGCCCGCCACCACGCCCGGCTAATTTTTTGTATTTTTAGTAGAGATGGGGTTTCACCATGTTAGCTAGGATGGTCTCGATCTCCTGACCTCGTGGTCTGCCTGCCTCGGCCTCCCAAAGTGCTAGGATTACAGGCGTGAGCCACCGCGCCTGGTGGCGGCCGAGGTATTTTTTATGACATCTTTATACACTGATCCCTCCTTCAAAACATTAGATGTTTCAGTGGCAGAGAAGTGAATGTGCTGTGTTGCACAGATGTCATCTAGTCATAGCAGGGAAATCTAAAATGTAAGCCCACTGTGAGTCCTCAGGGAAGCCCGCAGAATCACTGAGGTACCCACCGAGCTCTGGTGGTGATCTCTAGTGCTGGGGTGTGGGATAGTTACCTGCAGGTCCGGAGCGCTGACCAGGCCTGTCCTCCCGTTTCAGCGCCGTGAAGAACCTGGTGGACAGCAGCGTCTACTTCCGCAGTGTGGAGGGTCTGCTCAAACAGGCCATCAGCATCCGGGACCATATGAATGCCAGTGCCCAGGGCCACAGGTAGCTCCTGGGACCGCCCACCCCCACTGCCACTCTCAGCTGCAAGGACCGTCTCTCAGCTGCGCTGGGAACCGCTGCTTCTCACTTATTAGAAAACTGTCTCTTTCGTCTTGTCCTGGTGTCTGGTGACCTCCTCTTGTCCTGTGGCATCTATAACCTCAGTTCAGTCACTTAATACCCAGGTCCTGAGCTCTGCTGTGTGCCTGGCCCTGGGCTGGGCACTGGGGGCATAGCAGTTACCAAGACAGACAGGCTCACAAGGAGACATACGACAACCAGGTAAACATGGCAGACAAGAGCATGTCAGATGCGCTGTGAAGAACACCGCGGGGCCCCTCCTAGGAGGTGGCATGAGTGACATGCAGACAGAGACGATCCGGGGGCAGACAAGTTCCACGCGGGGCAGTGGTGAGGGCAGACGCTCTGGGGCTGGGATCCCTGGGAGTGTTCGAGAAGCACCGAGAAGGCTTCTGTGACTGGAGCGGGCCAGCTGGGGGAGATGGGGCCAGGGAGATGGCAGGGGCCTCTCCCTGTCCCAGGACCCAGAGCCAAGGGAGGCTTTAAGCCCAGGACCAGGGGTCTGAAAACGAAAAGCACTCACAGTCCTTGAACATTGGAAAGAGAGGTTTTGAAGAGGCTGCAACTCAGGAGCTGGGCCTCTGCTACAGGCACTTACAAATGATGTTTTTGTTGGCATTATAACTTAATAAACATGCTTATGAACACACACTCATGTGCTGGGAGCAGAAATGTCACCTTGGGATGCGTCTGGCTCCCACAGATTTGGGTTCTGGCAGGCCTGTCCCCCACTGGGCAAAAGAAAGAAAGCATCTGTGTTGCTTAACTAAGACACGAGAATTGCAGAAACAAGACTTGAGTGTATGTGTAAGAATGGGAGTGTAGCATGAAGGGTTTATCTGGGCTCTCTTGCATCTGAAGAGGAGCGGCATCTGGCTTCTCTGCCATGGGTTGGCATTGGCAGTTGGAACTAGGCTTCACTGAAAAGCCATAGCTCTTACTGTCAACTCAGGGTTTCCAAAATGCTTTCATATGCCCTGTTTGTGCCTGCTGTTTCAAAAACGCAACACACTCCTGAAAGACATTAGTAGCAGCTTGAGTTGCTGCTGACACCTCTCTTTGTAAGCCCTGTGGGTTTGAAGTGCCCAGTCCTGTGTGAGTGAGTTGCAGATGTGGCCTCTGGAGTGCCTCGTCCCACTTTTGAAAACATATATTTCTTTAAATAGAGACGGGGTCATGATACATTCCCTGGGCTGGTCTCAAACTCCTGGGCTCAAGCAATCCTCTCGCCTCAGCCTCCCAAAGTGCTGGGTTTACAGGCGTGACCCACCGGGCCCTGCCATTTGTCCCTTTTTTTTTTTTTTCAAGACAGAGTCTCACTCTGTCGCCAGGCTGGAGTGCACTGGTGTGATCTTAGCTCACTCCGGCCTCCCTCTCTGGGTTCCAAGTGATTCTTGTGCCTCAGCCTCCCAAGTAGCTGGGATTACAGGCGCACGCCACCACACCTGGCTAATTTTCATATTTTTAGTAGAGACAGAGTTTCGCCATGTTGGCCAGGCTGGTCTTGAACTCCTGACCTCAGGCGATCCACCCACGTCAGCCTCCCAAAGTGCTGGGATTACAGGCATGAGCCACCGTGCCTGGCCCAGTCATCCCACTTTTAAGGAGGATGCTCCAGAAGCTCAAGCCAGAGGTCTTTGAGACCAGAGTGTCACCCAAACATGCACTCTAGCCAGCTCAGCAAGCCTTGTGGCCTCTGACCTTGGCCTCATGGATGCTGCACATATTTTGTTGCAGCCCGGAGGAACCACCCCCGCCCTCCTCAGCCTGATCCTGGAAGAGACTCGGGGCCCTCCAGCCTCCGCCAACCCAGGTCAGTGCCGAGGGTAGCCACGAGCCTCTCTCTCTGCTCTGAACTAACCAACCTGCCCGCTTGGCAGCCAGGCAGGCACCTGCTTTGTCTAACCACTTGGGGTTTCTCACTGGACTTGTGGGATGATTTCGGAGGTGGCAGGTGGAGGGGTGTCTGCAGGTCCAGAATGTTCCACCCTGCTGCTCAGGGACCATGTCAGCCCATCTCTCCCACTCTCTCTCCACCACCTTCCTCTCTCTTTTCCAGGCCATAGGCCCTAAATCCCAGAGATTTCCACCCTCCAAGACAGAGAAGGAGCCCACATTTCCTCTATCCTACCACATGCCAGCAGGCTGCTTTACCCGTAAACAGTCTCTCAGGCAGCCCAGCATGGGCAATTACCCACCTATCTCTGGGACCTCCCCACCAATCTACTGCCTACCTGCTGTGTGACCGAGCAAATTCACTACCCTCTCTGGTCTCTGCGTTTACTTTCTGTAAAGGTGGCTCATCAGGTGACCGAGAGGGTGCAGGGCACAGTGACGGATGTGCTTTGGAGCAGTCAGCTATTGCTGCATAACACATCATCCCAAAACTTAGTGGTTTACAGCCCCAGTAATTAACCTACTCATGATTCTGCACTTTGGGCTGGGCTCAGCTGGGTGGTTCTGCTGCTCTCCCTGGGGCTCACCCATGTGGTGCTCATGGGAGCTCAGCTGCAGCTGCATAGTCAGGGGGGCCCTTGGCCAGGACTGTTGGCAGCAGGGGTCGGGTTTTCCTCGTGGCCTCTCCAGCAGGCCAGCCTGGGTTTCTCCTGGTGGCTGGGAGCCAGGAGAGCAGCTCCCATGCAGAGTGCTGGTTTCACATTTGTGGGTGGCCCATCCATTGAGGCCAGTCACATGGCCAGGCCCAGGACCAGATGGGAGAGGACCACACAAGTGCAGCGTGAGCTGTGGGAGGTGTGGCTGACCACGCTTAGAGAGTATGGTGCCAGGAAAGATCTGATGTGTCACCATTCTGTATCCGTGATGGGCAGACACAGGCAGGTCAAAGGGGCCCCGGGGACTTACCGAGCCCCTGCCTATTGGCCAGGCACTGTGATTGTCCTCGGTGCTATGGAAGCCCTCTCAGAGGTCGAGGGGAGGCAGGTGGAGACAGAGCCTCTGTAGGCCTTTCAAGCTGTAGCCTCAGAGCCCAGAGGCAGCCAAATTCATGTGTCCAGTCAGAGAGCACTTAGTGGGCACTGCAGTCAATCAGAGAATGCTTATTGGACACCACAGGCAGCAAGCATTTATTGAGTACCACAGGCAGCAAGCATTTATTGAGTACCTCTGGCAGTTGATGCACACTTCCTGAGCACCTGTTCATAGCAGGCTTAGCTCTGGATGTGGGTTGGTGAGGAATCCCACAGGCTGAGGGGTGGCCTGGGAGCTTTCTGGGGGGCCTGAAGCAGGAGGGGCTGCCTGAGTGGGTCAGCAGCCCAGCCCAGTGCCCTCCGCAGCCCTGCCCACACCCCCAACCCAGCCTCTGTCTCCCCAGTCCCATCCCCCACACCCTGGTCCTTCCTACTTTGTGCCTCGAGGACACTGCCCCGCTGCCCTCCTCACTCCCCAGCATCTGCTGTCCCCTCCGCTGCTGCTCCCCGGCAGGATTGCTGTCTCATCCACATTTGTCCCCGCGGAGTCCCTCGCCTCTGCCCAGAACCGCCAGCCTCATGCTGCATCTCAGAGCCTTTTTTTTCTCTTTTTTTTTTTTTTTTTTTTTGAGATGGAGTCTCGCAGGCTGGAGTGCGGTGACGCGATCTTGGCTCACTGTAACTTCTGTCTGTCAGGTTCAGGCGATTATCCTGCTTCAGCCTCCCAAGTAGGTGGGACTACAGGTGCCTGCCACCTCGCCTGGCTAATTTTTGTATTTTTAGTAGAGATGGAATTTCAGCATGTTGGTCAGGCAGGTCTCGAACTCCCGACCTCAGGTGATCTGCCTGCCTCGGCCTCCCAGAGTCCTGGGATTACAGGTGTGAGCCACTGTGCCCGGCCTCAGAGCCTTTCATTCCCACTTTCCCCCCAAAACTGCGCCTCTTGGGGTCATCAGTGACCTTCACCGGGTCAAGTTATCCCCCTCTCCTGTCCCAGGACCTTAAGCACTGCCCTGTTTTACGCAAGAGGAAACCGAGGCCCCGAGAGGTAAGGCAGCCAGCTCAGGGTCATCACCAATGCCCAGAAATGCCGGGATTCCCACCTGGACCTCTGACCACCAAGCTCCACCTTAGCCTGGCCCAAGTTCATCCCTCAGGTGCCACCTCATGACTTGGGTCTGCCTCTCAGACCACCCTGACCCTTGCCCCCGCTCCCCAGCCTGACCGAAGCTGGGCCAGGCAGAGACTGAAGACTGAACGAGTGTGGCCAGCATTCCTCCTGCACCTGCCCGGAGCCTCCAGTCCCAGCCGTCAATGTTCCCAGAAGTGGCTTTGCTGCTCCTGGACTCTTACTGGCCCCCCATCGACCCTTGGACCAATAACTGCCATAAAAATAATCCTGATCCTGCAGCCGCAGAGATGTTGATGCCTAAGAAGAACCAGATTGCCATTTATGAACTCCTTTTTAAGGAGGGAGTCATGGTGGCCAAGAAGGATGTCCACATGCCTAAGCACCCGGAGCTGGCAGACAAGAATGTGCGCAACCTTCATGTCATGAAGGTCATGCAGTCTCTCAAGTCCTGAGGCTACGTGAAGGAACAGTTTGCCTGGAGACATTTCTACTGGTACCTTACCAATGAGGGTATCCAGTATCTCCGTGATTACCTTCATCTGCCCCCGGAGATTGTGCCTGCCACCCTACGCCGTAGCCGTCCAGAGACTGGCAGGCCTCGGCCTAAAGGTCTGGAGGGTGAGCGACCTGCGAGACTCACAAGAGGGGAAGCTGACAGAGATACCTACAGACGGAGTGCTGTGCCACCTGGTGCCGACAAGAAAGCCGAGGCTGGGGCTGGGTCAGCAACCGAATTCCAGTTTAGAGGCGGATTTGGTCGTGGACGTGGTCAGCCACCTCAGTGAAATTGGAGAGGATTCTTTTGCATTGAATAAAACTTACAGCCAAAAAACCTTAAAAAAAAAAATAATAATCCTGATTATGCACCTATCAAGTCCCTGGCCCTGGGCTAAAGTCTTCACAGGGGTCATCTCATTTCATCCTCAGACAGCCCCAAAAGGCAGGTCTCACCCCCAAATACATATGGACAAAAAGCCTCGGCCGGGCGTGGTGGCGGGCACCTGTAATCCCAGCTACTCAGGAGGTTGAGGCATGAGGATCGCTTGAATCCAGGAGGCAGAGGTTCCAGTGAGCCAAGATGGCGCCACTGCACTCCAGCCTGGGCAACAGAGCGAGACTTCGCACCCGCCGCCCCCCACCAAAAAAAAAGGGCACAGTCAGAGAAGAGCAGAGCCCGGCCTGATTTGGTCCCAGCCCTGCCTGCCTCTGATATGCTGTGTGACATAGGCCTGGTGCTGGCCCTCTCTGGGTCTCCCTTTCCTTTCTTCCTTTCTTTCTTTCCTTTCTTTCTTTCTTTTGACAGGATCTGGCTGTCATCCAGGCTGGAGCGCAGTAGCATGATCTCGGCTCACTGCAACCTCTGCCTCCTGGGCTCAAGTGATCCTCCTGTCTCAGCCTCCCAAGTAGCTGGGACTACAGTTGCACACCACCACCCCCAGCTAATTTTTTGTATTTTTTGTAGAGACGGAGTTTCACCATGTTGGCTAGGCTTGTCTGAAACTCCTGAGCTCGTGATCCTCCCGCCTCAGCCTCCCAAAGTGCTGGGATTATAGGTGTGAGCCACTGCACCCAGCCTTGGTTCTCCCTTTCTTCATCTGGATAAGGAAGGCTGGACTGCACCTTCTCTACAGGCTGAGCTGGACACTCGCAGATCTGCCCTCCCAACCTGCATTCTGCCTCAAGCAGCAACACCCACCCCAGGCTCAGGCCACATGGAGAAGCCACCCCTAGTTCCAGAGGTGGATGTGGCATCTCGGCCTGGCCAATCAGAGCTCCCGTGTCCTAGGTTTCTAGTGACTGGTTTGAGATGGACACGTGACCCAATGAGCGGCCTTTCCTGGGAATTCTGCCAGGAGCATCAGGAAGGTTGAGCTGGGTGGATGGGAACGGGGCCAGGGCGGGGGGTTCCAGGGGGACCTGAGAACATTGCGTGGGGCCCTGGATCCAACTGTACCTGACACTAGCCAATTTCATTTCTTCAGTTTCATGGACCCCTAAATTATGATTTTTGCCAAAATGGCTTTGAGTCCGTTTCTGCTGCTCTTTGCAGAAGGGCCTGCACTGACCGCTGTGAATGCCAAGCCTGGGTGACCAGGCCTCCACAAGTTACGCATCTCCAAGGCCAGCTGTGTGCCAATGCAGTTACCCCAGAATCCCTTGTTCCAGTACAATGAATTAGGGAGGTCAGATAGAGCTGTTTGGGGTTGAGGCAGGTTCCAGTCCCACTGCTCTGGGAGGGTCCCTCAGCTTGGCACTGTGGGTTGGTTGATGGAGACGGATGGGAAGAGCAGGAGTGCCCTGAGGGGAGACAGAGGGCATCCTACTGGGACATCAGGCCTGTCAAGGCTTCTGAAGGCCTGGAAAGGGGGTTCAGCCCTACCTCTCTTCCTCCTAGGGCACACTGGGGGGCCTCTCTGCCATTATCCCGCCTCTCCACTGTCCTACTCAGCTTAGGAGTGGGGAGGAGCCTAAAGCCACCCCATTTAGGGCCCTGATTGGTGTGTGGCCTCCAGAGTCCTTCTCCCTTACCTGCTCTGAAGGCACTTCTCAATGTCCATCTGTCCTCCGTGCGACCATTTATCCAGCAAACACTGGTATTTGTGAGCCAGACAGGCCAGCCCTGTCTTGCTCAGACCTTCAGGAGAAACTGGCAGCAGAATGGGGTTATCGCCTGCCTCCCAGGACGTGCCTAGGATGCCTGGGGCGCTAGGAGCTGGGGGTGAGGGAGGCAGGTGTGGGGGGCCCCACCAGACCCTTCTAGGGCTCTGAGTCACTCATAGCCCCTGGATGCAACCTCAGCCAGCGACTAACAGTCATCTCTCTTCTTTTTTTTTTTTTTTTGAAATGGAGCCTCACTCTGTCGCCCAGGCTGGAGTGCAGTGGCACAATCTCGGCTCACAATAACCTCTGCGCCCAGGTTCAAGCCATTCTCCTACCTCAGCCTCCAGAGTAGCTGGGATTATAGGCACCTGCCACTGCACCCGGCTAATTTTTGTATTTTTGTAGTTTTAGTAGAGACGGAGTTTCACCATCTTGGCCAGACTGGTCTTGAACCCCTGACCTCGTTCTCCCAAAGTGCTGGGATTACAGGTGTGAGCCACCGCGCCCAGCCCAGTCACCTCTTAAAAGGAGTCTAGGCCGGGTGCGGTGGCGCACGCTTGTAATCCCAGCACTTTGGGAAGTCAAGACTGGAGGAACCCCTGAGTCCAGGAGTTGGAGACCAGCCTGGGCAACGTGGAGAGACCCTGTCTCTATAAAAAAACAAAATAGCTGGGCGCGGTGGCTCACGCTTGTAATCCCAGCACTTTGGGAGGCCGAGGCGGGCGGATCATGAGGTCAGGAGATCGAGACCACGGTGAAACCGCGTCTCTACTAAAAATACAAAAAATTAGCCAGGCATGGTGGCGGGCGCCTGTAGTCCCAGCTACTGGGAGAGGCTGAGGCAGGAGAATGGCGTGAACCCGGGAGGCGGAGCTTGCAGTGAGCCGAGATTGCGCCACTGCACTCCAGCCTGGGTGACAGAGCGAGACTCCGTCTCAAAAAAACAAAAACAAAAACAAAATAGCTGAGCATGGTGGCTCACGCCTGTAATCCCAGCACTTTGGGAGGCTGAGGTGGGCAGATCACCTGAGGTCAGGGGTTCAAGACCAGCCTGACCAATATGGTGAAACCCTGTCTCTACCAGAAATATAAAAAATTAGCCGGGTGTGGTGGTGCGCGCCTCTAATCCCAGCTACTTGGGAAGCTGAGGCAGGAGAATTGCTTGAACCCGGGAGGCGGAGGTTGCAGTGAGCCGAGATGGAGCCACTACACTCCAGCCTGGGTGAGAGAGCAAGACTCTGTCTCAAAAAATAATAAATAAATAGATAAAAGGGGTCTGATCAAGACTCTGGGTTGTCAGACACCTCGTCACCCCGAGTCCAAGGGCTTGTGGGGGCGCTGGTTAATTTGCATCTCATTTGAATGCTCAATAGCCCTTTTTGCCTGGAGGGCGCCCCGCCCCCTCTAGCCGCCAGGGGGCGCAAGAGGCAAAGCGTTGGCGGGAAGTTCAGCCTCCAAGCGGTCATTGTCTGCCGTCCTGGCTGGCCCTGGTGGGCACACCGTGACCCTCCACCCTTTTTCACCCTATATGCCCTCGCTCCCATTTTTCAGAGAGCAAAGTGAGGTTCTGAGAGGCCAGAGGGCTCTGAGAACAAGAGCTCGCAGCCTCCCTTGTCAGGGTGAAGAGCAAGGGCACTCCTAGAACTCATCAATAGCATTTACTGGCCAGGCGCGGGAGCTCACACCTGTAATCCCAGCGCTTTGGGAGGCCGAGGTTGGCGGATCACTTGACGTCAGGAGTTGGAGACCAGCCTGGCCAACATGGTGAAACCTCGTCTCTACTGAAAATACAAAAATTAGCTGGGTGCGGTGCATGCCTGTAATCCCCGGCTACTCTGGAGGCTGAGGCAGGAGAATCGCTTGAGCCTGGGAGGTGGAGATTGCGGTGAGCTGAGATCACGCCACTGCACTCCAGCGTGGGCGACAGCGGTAAACTCCATTTCAAAAAACACCCAGCTGGGCACAGTGGGTCACGCCTATAATCCCAGCACTTTGGGAGCCCGAGGCGGGTGGATTACGAGGTCAGGAGATCGAGACCGTCGTGGCCAACATGGTGAAACCCCATCTCTACTAAAAATACAAAAATTAGCTGGCTGTGGTGGTGAGCGCCTGTAACCCTAGCTACTCAGGAGGCTGAGGCAGGAGAATGGCTTGAACCCGGGAGGTGGAGATTGCAGTGAGCCGACATTGCGCCACTGCACTCCAGCCTGGCGACAGAGCAAGACTCCGTCTCAAAAAAAAAAAAAAAAAATTTACTCCTGGCAGAACTCCAGAGATAGGTAGGCAGCTAGAAGAGAGACAGTGAGCTCTCTGTGCCATGGGGCATCCAAACAGGATCGTAGCGCTCACGAGGCTGGAGATCACCCAGACAGGATCCCAACCCTGATCTGCAGATGGGGTAAAAGGAGACCCATAGAGGGCAGCCACCTGTCCCCTGCTCCGTCCACAGTGGTTAGGACAAGAATCAGACTTCCACTGGGTTTTTGTCCTTAGCCCTTGGTTTGAGTCCTGGTTTTTATTTCAGACCTGCTCTGGGTGCCTGAGAGTCCTGCACAATCAGGCCCCTGGAAAGCCTTTTTTTTTTTTTTTTCCCCTATAGTATCCCTGAACAAGGCTTCTGGGTGCCCCAGGCTTATCCCCCACTCCCTTTCACTGCCTAGACCTTCTTTGAGATTCTCCAGTTCTTCAAGAAACCCATGGAGGCTGTACGCAATGGCTCACACACTCGTAATCCCAGCGCTTTTGGAGGCCAAGGCAGGAGGATCACCTAAGCCCAGGAGTTCGAGACCAGCCTGGGCAACAAGCGAGACACCCAGTGCACCTCAAAAAAAAAAATTTAAAAATTAGCCAGGTGTGATAGTGCATGCCTATAGTCCCAGCTACTTGGGAGATGGAAGTGAGAGGATCACTTGAGCCCAGGAGTTCAAGGCTGCAGTGAGCCATGATTGCACCACTGCACTCCAGCCTGAGCAACAGAGCAACTCTGTCTCTAAAAAAGGAAAAGAAAGAAACCCATGGAGACACCCCTTTGGTGCCACCATGCACTGGGCCCGGGCCCAAGGAACCCCCAGGCTGGGGGAGACAGAACCAGCCACATACTCTACCCCGCCCCCTGGATCAGTGCTAAGCTGGAAGGAAGGATGGGGAGGTGGAAGGATCCTAAGTGGTAAGAGGATAGGAAGGCTTTTGGAAGAGGGAACATTGTGGGTGGGGCTTGAGGGCTCCTATTATCCCCACTTCTTTTTTTTTTTTTTTTTTTCTTTTTTGAGACGGAGTCTTGCTCTGTCACCCAGGCTGGAGTACAATGGTGCGATCTTGGCTCACTGCAACCTCCACCTTCCGGGTTCAAGCAATTCTCCTGCCTCAGCCTCCTGAGTAGCTGGGATTACAGGCATGTGCCACCATGCCTGGCTAATTTTTTTTTTTTTTTTGAGACGGAGTCTCGCTCTGTTGCCCAGGTTGGAGTGCAGTGGCACGATCTTGGCTCACTGCAAGCTCCGCCTCCCAGGTTCACGCCATTCTCCTGCCTCAGCCTCCCGAGTAGCTAGGACTACAGGCGCCTGCCACCATGCCTGGCTAATTTTTTGTATTTTTAGTAGAGATGGGGTTTCACCGTGTTAGTCAGGATGTTCTCGATCTCCTGACCTTGTGATCCACCCGCCTCGGCCTCTCAAAGTGCTGGGATTACAGGCGTGAGCCACCGCGCCCAGCCTATCCACACTTCTCACATGAGCAAAGGGGCCCCAAGGGTGCAGTGACCATCCTGAGGTCACACAGTGAGTGGGCGGCACAGCTGGGGTGGGGACTCAGGGTTCTTTAAGCTCGGGGCCCTCCCTACCCACTGGGTCACACATCCTTGCCATGGAAGGTCCTTCAAAGCCTTCCCCTGGGAGAGGGGAGAGAATCTGGAGGAGGGAGACAGAGCGGGGGCAGCTTCTCCACCTCCCCCAGCCTCCCACCCCAGCCTTCTCCTCCATCCCCCACCCACCACCTCCCCCATCTCCCAGACCCCCTTCCCAGGTCACTCTTCTCCCTCGCCACCCACTCTGGCCCCTTCTATCCCTTCCTCCTCACAACCTTCCCCTCTACCTTCCAACATCTTACTCTAGCAATTAAGGGTGTCCCTTCATCTGAGAAGAATGAGGTTAAGACTCTTGGTGGCCCTGCTAGGGAACACAATTAGTGGTTGGGGAAGGTATAGGATAGGAACAGAGGCAAAAGGACAGGGGACAGACTATGAATAACAAGATGGTGCCCACCAGAAGGAGGGGGCTGGGGAGTTGGGGTGCATAAGGGCCAGCCCCAGCCAGCTTCGCTCTGCCGGGCTAGCCCTTCCCCCAGAGCTGGCCCAGCTGCTGGCCTCACGTAACCAGAGCCTGCCTGTTGCATCAGAGGCGGGCGGGCGGCCTCAGGTAAACAGAGCAGCCCTCCGGGGGCCCAGGGCTCCCCAGCCACCTCCACACTCCCCAAGCCTTGTTCTGCACCATGGAGTGGAGGCAGAAGCCCCCAGCCTGGCCCAGGCCCTGGCGTGTCCTTGGGGCACCTGAATGTATGGCACTGGGCACTGGATGGGGACAGGAGGGACCCACTGATGACACAGTGTGCACTCTATAGTTTTCATGTCCAAAGAGAAAGTTGTGCTCAGACTAGAGGCCCACATTGCCCATGTCACAGACGGGTAAACTGAGGTGTGGGGAGAAACACGAGCCTTCCAGGCCCCTTGTTCCCTGTCTCAGTGTCCCCCACACTCCAGCATCTGCCACATGCCTCCCCCTGAGTTTGGGGGACCAGCCCCTCTCTTCTCTGGAGGAGATGGACACCAGGCAGCTTTGCAGCCCCCCTGCTCTCCACCTGTTTCTGCCTCTCCTCTTCACCCCCTGCCCACTGTACTGGCTTCACCTTCCTCATCTCCCCCGGCCAGAGAATGTTCTGTGCTCTTCCTCTACACTTTTGCGAGTGCTTTTCCCTCTTGAAAAAGCCCTTCTCGGGTCTTGTGTAGTGGCTCACACCTGTAATCTCAGCACCTTGGGAGGCTGAGGGGGAAGGATCTCTTAAGCCCAGGAGTTTGGGACCAGCCTGGGCAACATAGTGAGACCTCCTCTCTAAAAAAAAAACAAAATTAGCTGGGCGTGGTGGTGGCCTACCTGTAGTCCCAGCTGCTGGGGAGGCTGAGTTGGGAGGATTGCTTGAGCCTAGGAGGTCGAGGCTGCAGTGAGCTATGATCATGCCACTGCACTCCAGCCTGGGCAACAGAGTGAGATCCTGCCTTGAAGAAAAAAAAAACAAGAAAAACCTTTCTCCTAGTGGCAAATTCCTACACATACTTGAAAGCCCAGCACAAATGCCACCTCTTCTGAGAAACCTTCCCAGACTCCTCTGGCACAGCCCTTGCCCCAATTCTGGCCTGTCCCAGCCTCCCATCCCTCCTCTGGCCCAAGCCTGACCCCACAGGGTTAGGGGAGTGCATGGATCCCCTGCCTGCCCCAGATGGGCGGCGGGCTTCTCCAGAAGTGCCCAGCCCAGAGCCATCTTTATCCTGTAATTATTTTCACATTGATACATTCACCAACCCCCACTCTGATCTTCTGTGGGTCTGGCCTGTGCTCGGATCCCAGGGGAAGGGGTGGATTTAGAGGTCTGGGCTGGGGTCCAATCCTGGAAGGCCCCTCACAGCTGACCTTTGAAGTTTAGAAAACAGCCTCTAGCGGGGAGAGGGAAGGAGAGGGACGTGGTTGGTGGAAGCAATGTGGTTGTCTTGGACTGTGGAGAGGCAGGCGGTGCGGGGTCGAGGGACCAGTAGCTGCGGAGGGTCTGTCACTTCCTGTGGGGGCACATATCTGGCCCCAGGAGGCACAGTTGAGTGAGGCCACATAGGCCACCCCAGAGCCCCGTCTTGCAGTCTTTCCATTCTAGCGAGCGCGAGGGTCAGCGGTGCCTGCGAGAATAGCTTGGTTCCTCGGGCCGACGGGGTCCGGGATCGGAGTTCTATTTCACTCAGGATGGAATTAATCCAGGCAAGTTGGGCCGAGTTAGGAACAGGTTTAGAATTAGGGTTAGGGTCACAGTAGGGTCAGGGGTCGGCAGTAAGGTCAAGGGCGCCCAGTGAAGGCGGGGAAAGCCTGGCCAGTCTGATCCAGCCCCCTCCCTCTGTTCTACTTCTTCCTTATCCGCGCCCAAACCCATGGCGCCCCAGCATCCTTTCGCGTCTGAGTCCCAGGCCCATGAACTCCCGGGGCGGGGCCACGCCCAAGTGCTCGCCCATCGCCGTCTCCAGGGTGACGCCCTCTATGCAAATAAGCCCGTCCCGCCCAATCAGCTCCTGGGGGCAGGGCCGCCCGCTCCCAAGGCACCTGCGGCCGCGGGCCCCTGATCTTCGTGCAGCCGCCGCGGGTCCGTGCGCCCAGCGTCCCAGGGCCCAGGCCGAGCAGGTGCGTGTCATACCGGGTTGAGACTCCTGTGGTGTCCTCCGAACTGCTTCTGCGGGCTGCGTGGGTTTTGGAGGTCTGGGTGTACTGCTAGGGCGTCCCAGGGTGGGGTGTGTGTCTAAAGGGGTGTGTGTCATGGGGTGGTGAGTCCCGGAGGTTGTGGTAGGAGGGGGTTGTGTCTCTAAGGGGTGTGTGTCTGAAGGGTGTGGCTCTGGAAGTTGTGTGTCCAAGGGCTCTGCGTCTGAGGTTTGGTGTGAGTTGGGGAGTTGGAGAGTTAGCTGCATGTCCAAAATCATGGTGCTGTGAGGCCCTATTATGTGTCTGTGAGCTCTATGATGTGGCATGCGATGTCCCTCTCTCCTGGTGTGCACTCCTTTAGCATTAGTGCATCCCCTGTACACAACCCTATGCCTTCTTGCTGTGGGTGTACACTCGTTTGTCACAGCAGGATGGTAGGCACAAAACCTTGGAATGGGGGAGCAACAGCTGCCTGGGCCAACTCTCCTCCCTCTGCCTCAATGGGTACAGGAACAAGAGTCGCATCCCCGTGCGGTTGTTAGCACATGACAAGGTGGTGGCAGCATTACTTTCACGGTCACAGTCCTCCCTCCCTGTCTCTTTTGGGGTCCAGGGCTGCCGATATGGGTGACTTGGGTCCTTGGCCACCCTAACCCCTAGTCGCAGACCCAATTAGTCAGAAATAGCTGGCCGGGTGCAGGGGCTCATGCCTGTAATCCTAGCGCTTTGGGAGGCTGAGGCGGGAGCATCACTTGAGCCCAGTAGTTTGAGACCAGCCTGGGCAACATAGTGAGACCCCCATTTTTTTTTTTTTTTTTTTTGAGACAGGGTCTCATCCTGTCACCCAGGCTGGAGTACAGTGGTGATCTTGGTTCACTGCAGCCTCCAGCTCCCAGGCTCAAACAATTCTCCTCCCTCAGCCTTCCAAGTAGCTGGGATTACAGGTGCGTGCCACTACCGCCTGGCTAGCTTTTGTATTTTTAGTAGAGATGGGCTTTCACCATGTTGGCCAGGCTGGTCTTGAACTCCAGACCTTAAATGATTCACCTGCCTCAACCTCCCAAAGTGCTAGGATTACAGGCGTGAGCCCCTGCGCCCGGCTTTAAAAAAAATTTTTTTTGAGACAGAGTCTCACTCTGTCACCCAGGCTGGAGCGCAGTGGCTCAATCTTGGCTCACTGCAACCTCCGCCTCCCGGGTTCAAGTGATTGATTCTCTGCCTCAGCCTCCCAAGTAGCTGGGACTACAAGCGTATGCCACCATGACCAGCTAATTTTTGCATTTTTTGTAGAGATGGTATTTCACCATGTTTGCCAGGCTGGTCTCATGTGATCTGCCCGCCTCAGCCTCCCAAAGTGCTAGGATTGCAAGAGTAAGCCACCACATCCAGCCAAAAAAAAATTTTTTTTAATTAGGCAGGTGTGGTGGCTTATGTGTATAGTCCCAGCTACTTGGGAGGCTGAGGCAGGAGGATCACTTGAGCCGAGGAGTTCGAGTCTGCAGTGAGCTATGACTGAGCTACTGCACTCCAGCCTGGGTGACAGAGCAAGATCCTGTCTCTAAAAGAAAAAAGAAAGAAAGAAAAGAAACAAAAAAATGGCCAGGCACGGTGGCTCACACCTGTAATCCAAGCACTTTGGGAGGCTGAGGCGCATGGATCACGAGATCAGGAGATCAAGACCATCTTGGCTAACACGATGAAACTCCATCTCTACTAAAAATACAAAAAAAATTAGCCGGGCGTGGTGGCGGGTGCCTGTAGTCCCAGCTACTCAGGAGGCTGAGGCAGGAGAATTGCTCGAACCCGGGAGGCGGAGGTTGTGGTGAGCCAAGATCGTGCCATTGCACTCCAGCCTGGGCAACAAGAGTGAAACTCCGTCTCAAAAAAAAAAAATAAACAAAAAATAATCAAGGCCTCAGGCTAGTCTGGCCAAGAATCATCCCTGGGGAAGGGCAGGGCCCCTGGACCTTGGGCATTCGGGACAAGAACTCTCAGACTCTTGGAGTGAAGGAAACTGGATACAAAAAAGTATTTCGACTTCGGAGGACCAGTGTGTGAGGACTGATTTCCAGAGGTGAAAGGGGCTTTCTAAAAAGGCAGCCTTGTTCCCTCATGTCCCCTTCCTGTTGTGCAGTAAAGGGGGAAGCTTGGCCTCCAGCAAACAGAATTTCAGGACAGTTAGGATTTTGGGTTGTCATCATAGAGAGCAGGAAGCTGGTTTGCAGGAGGGAAAGCTGAGGCCAGGTAGTAACACTAGGCCCCTCAAAAAAGGATGGTGCTCAAGGCCATGCCTCAGTCCCCCAAGAGAACAGAGGCCGGGGGCACAGGGCCCAGCTTCCTCTCCGTCCTCTCTGTGTGACCCCCCAACAGGTGGCTGCCCCTCTCTGAACTTTGTGGCCGCTCCTGTGAGCCGAGCAAGTTGAACCCACTCTTGGCTTTCCCATCCCAACGAATGATTTATTTGGTTAAACTATGACCCAACCAGGTGGACATCTGGAAAATGCAAATTAAGAAGAGAAGGGGAATTTAAAACATTTGCTCACCCCAGCTTGGATGCAATGAGTGTAGACATGTTGGGTGTTTGGCTTTCTGGAAGAGGTTTTGCTTTTTCTTTCTTTATTTTTTTTTGTTTTTGAGACAGCATCTTGCTCTATTGCCCAGGCTAGAGTAAAGTGGTTTGATCTCAGCTCCCTGCAACCTCCACCTCCTGGGCTCAAGTGATCCTCCCGCCTCAGCCTCCTGAGGAGCTAGGAATACGTGCTCACACCAGCACACCCAGCTAATTTTTTTTTTTTTTTTTGAGACAGAGTCTCACTCTGATGCCCAGGCTGGAGTGCAATGGCACAATCTCGGCTCACTGCAACCTCCACCTCCCAGGTTCAAGTGATTCTTCTGCCTCAGCCTCCTGAGTAGCTGGAATTACAGGTGCGTGCCACCATTCCCGGCTAATGTTTGTATTTTTAGTAGAGACAGGGTTTCACCATGTTGGCCATGCTTGTCTCAAACTCCTGATCACAGGTGATCCACCTGCCTTGGCCTCCCAAAGTGCTTGGATTACAGGCGTGAGGCACCGTGGCTGACCTGTGACCAGCTAATTAAAAAAAAATTTATAAAGATGGCATCTTGTCATGTTGCCCAGGCTGGTCTCGAACCCCTGGGCTCAAGCAATCAGCCCACCTTGGCCTCCCAAAGTTCTGGGATTATAGGCATGAGCCGCTGCACCTGGCCCACTTATTTATTTATTTATTTATTTATTTATTTATTTATTTATTTATCTATTTATTTATTTATTTATTTATTTATTTATTTATTTATATATTTATAAAGACAAGGTCTCCCTATGTTGCCCAGACTGGTCTTGAACTCCTGGGCTCAAGCAATCAGCCCACCTCAGCCTTCCAAAGTGCTAGGATTAGAGGCATGAGCCACCATGCCCTGCCCTTCTGGCAGATTCGAGGCACAGAGTGGTCTAGAGACAGATGTCTTTCTGTCTTTTTTTCCTTGAGTGTTGCAATCACGGCTCCCTGTGACCTTGAACTCCTGGGTTCAAGCGATCCTGTCACCTCAGTCTCCCGAGTAGCCGGGATTGTAGAGGAGTGCTACCATGTCTGGCTTTTCTTTTTTTTTTTTTAAGTAGAGATGGGGGTCTCCCTATGTTGCTCAGGCTGGTCTTGAACTCCTGGGCTCAAATGGTCCTCCTGCCTCAGCCTCCCAAAGTGCTGGGATTACAGGCATGAGCCCAGCCAGATGCCATTTTTCTGAGACGACTTAGAATGTGTCTGGGATCCCTTTTGGGGTCAAGGAACTTGCCGCAGCCCCGGCCTGTGAATCCCTATGGGGTGTGCAAGGAAGTTAAATCCCATTTCTCAGCCCCCAAAGGGCCTCTCTGGGGCTGTATCTTGAGGGCTTGTGTGGTTACCCTGATACCCTGCGGCCCAGGATTGAGTTTCTTGGACCCTGTGATGGTGATTCTGGGCTGGACAAGTCCAGGCCCACTTCCCAGCCTGGGTGGGGGTGGTGAGATTGAGGTGCCACGTGATGGCCCTCGGGTACAAGCCCAGGATTGGGTGGGGATCTGGAGGTCTCACCATGTGGCCCTGGAAGAAGCCTGCCCACTCCTGTGTAAAACAGGGCAACTATCGCTGCTTCCCTGGGGTGTCTGGAGGTCAGGCAGGTCTTATATGTAAATGAGGTGGGGTGTGGGCCCAGGCAGACAGTAAGGGCTCAATAACAGAAGGTCCCATTTGGGCTGTGACCAAGCGGAGGTGTTTGTGAGCCCATCCAGGCCCCTTTCCACCCTCTGCCAGGCGCTGTTTCCCTCCAAGCCCAGGTTCACCCAAGGTCAAGGTGGGGCCTGAGGAAGGGAGAAATGGAGGTGGATTGTAGTAAGAGTCATGGCTGCTGTGGGCATGGGCCTGCCTTGCCCACTGTTCCCACCTGCGACCTGTGCCTGGTCCAAGCCCTACCATCCCTAGCTGGATGCTGGCCTGGCTTCCTGCTCCAACAGGCCACAGGGTCTTCTGAAAATTCCGAATCAGACCACAGTCCTCCCCTCCTCACACACCTTCCATGACTCCCTGTCGCTCTACGGTCCACCCTCTGTCTGTCCCCCAATGCCTCTCTGACCTTCTGTGTCTCCGGCCACCCCTTGCTCGCTCCACCCCAGACGCGTGGGGTTTGCCTGCTCCTGGAAGCCACCTGTTTAGCACAATCCCACCTCAGGGCCTTTGCACCTGCCATTGTGTCCACCTGGCTCCCACCTCCCTGAGACACCTCAAAGACAGGGTCTTGCTCTGTCACCCAGGCTGGAGTGCAGTGGTGCGAGCTCAGCTCACTGCAAACTCCACCTCCCGGGTTCAAGCAATTCTCATACCTCAGCCTCCTGAGTAGCTGGGACTGCAGGTGTGGCACCCCTACACATCACCACCCTGTCGCTGGTGTCCTGTCCTCCTTGAGACCACTCCTCTTCAGAGAAGCCCTCCTGGATCCTCTGTCCAAAGCAGCTCTCTCCCTGCCACCCTCCACTTCCTACCTATTGAATTTCTTCCTTGAAGGCCTTCTTCCCAGATACAGTTATGTGGCCGCTGTTGCCTCCCCCATCAGACTGGGTAATGGGGGAGGTCTTGCTCTGCCCACCCCCTGCTCCTGCATCCCCAGCACCTGATGGGCTCCCAGACATTTCTGCGGGAAGATATTGGGGACTGACAATGTCCTAAAGCCCCATCTCAGGGTCCCTGCTGGCTGCATCTTGGGGCTGCCGGGCTGTGGGCAGAGTCTCTTCTGCCCAGCGCTGACAGATGTGCTAATTTCCCAAGCAGGGAGGCTGAGGCATCTGGGGATAAACTTCTGAGGCCCCACAGGGAGAGCTTTCTCTGGAACAAAGAGAGGAAAACCTTGGGCTGTCCCTGCAGCCACTACTGTGGCTTAGGGGCCTGAGAGGGCCTTGGACTCTAGCCTGCATGGGACAGCAGGGTCAAATTCAGACTGTGGGGTCTCTCTTGGCTCCATGGGCTGGGTGACCTCTGACTCCTGGGTTCAAGTGATTCTCCTGCCTCAGCCTCCTGAGTAGCTGGGATTACAGGCACCCACCATCATGCCCGGCTAATTTTTGTATTTTCAGTAGAGATGGGGTTTCACTATGTTGGCCAGCCTGGTCTCAAACTCCTGACCTCAAGTGATCTGCCCACCTCGGCCTCCCAAAGTAGTGGGATTACAGGCGTGGGCCACCGCACCCGGCCTGGAACAGGCCTTCTTGGCAGGTGAGGGTACCTGTGCCAGGTCAGGTTTGCCATGGATGGTCACCTGGACGTGGTTTTCTCCCAAGCTGGGCAGCGGGACCTTCAGAGGGCCAGTTCCTTGGCCTGAAAGGAGCATCAGCACTGTCCGATTGGCTGTTTTGCTGTGAAGGTTGTTTAGAGGAGGGGCCACAAACTGGCAGCCTGTGGGCCAGATGGGGCCTTAAATTTGTTGTGTGGACCATGAGGTGTTTCAATGAGAAGTGAACAAGTAGGGCCGGGCTCACGCCTGTAATCCCAGCACTTTGGGAGGCCGAGGTGGGTGGATCACCTGAGGTCAGGAGTTCGAGACCATTCTGACCAACATGGAGAAACCCTGTCTCTACTAAAAATACAAAATTAGCTGGGCATGGTGGGGGCGTGCCTGTGATCCCAGCTACTAGGGAGGCTGAGGCAGGAGAATCGCTTCAACCCGGGAGGCAGAGGTTGCGGTGAGCTGAGATCGCACCACTGCACTTCAGCCTGGGCAACAAGAGCGAAACCCATCTCAAGAAAAAAACAAGTAGGGCTGGGTGTGGTGGCTCACCTCTATAATCCCAGAACTTTGGGAGGCCAAGGAAGGCAGACTGCTTGAGCTCAGGAGTTCAAGACCAGCCTGGGCAACCTAGTGAGACCCTGTCTCTACAAAAAAATAAGATGTCAAAAAATCAAAAAATTAGCCATGTGGAGGGGCAGGCGCCTGCAGCCCCAGCTACTTGGGAGGCTGAGGCAAGAGATTGGCTTGAACCTGGGAGGCAGAGGTTGCAGTAAGCCCAGATTGTGCCATTACACTCCAGTCTGGGTGACAGACCAAGACCCCACCTCAAAAAAAGAAAAAAGAAAAACAGAAAACTGAGCAAGTTGCCAGTGTTTCTTCTGTTTGTGAAGCAGTTGTTTGCTCATTGATTCAAGGAAGGGTGATTGACAGCCTTCTAGGTACTAGGCGCTGGGGAGCCGGCAGGGTGAGATGCTCATTAAAGAAAGCAATAAAGAAATACACACCAAAAAATCTGATAGGGCTGGGTGCTGCAGAAAGAGTTGAATTCGGCCGGGCATGGTGGCTTACACCTGTAATCTCAGCACTGTGGAAGACCGAGGTAGCAGGATCACTTGAGACCAGGAATTTGAGACCAGCCTGGGCAACATAGGGAGACCCCAGCTCTACAAAAAATACAAAAATTAGCTAGGTGTGGTGTTGTGCTACTCCTAGCTACTCCAGAGGCTGAGGTGGGATGGTCGCTTGAGTCCGGGAGGGCCAGGCTGCAGTGAGTCGAGACCACACTACTGCACTCCAGTCCGCGTGACAGAATGAGACCCTGCCTGAAAAAATTAAAATAAACATTAAAAAAGATTGGTGCCTCCAGAAAGAGGGTTTTCTGCAGGTCTTTAGAGGACATGGAGACACTCCTGGACTTGGGCAAACCTAGAAGGGTGTCCCGGGGTTGGACACAGTCCGGGCAAAGGGAGAGTGATGGGCAAGTAGGGAATCAGTTTGGGGCTGGTGTTGCAGATGCCTCCAAAGGGGCAGAAGGTGGGCTGGGAGTCTGCTGGTAGATGACACCTTTTCAAGTGAGGGGAGAGGTGGGTGGGTACATGGGGAGTTTGCAGGGCCCCTGCAAACACAGGAAACCGATGCTCAGAAAGCATCACGCAGTGGGCAAGTGGTGGGTTTAGGATTTGAATCCTGGACTGACTGGCCCACAGCCCCGGCCCTGGCCTCTCTGTGCATGGCCAAAATGGGATCCTGGAGCGAAGCAGAGGGGGCGTCCCCCAGAGGGTCCCACATACCCTGGACTCCTGCCCCTCGAACAGGAGCTGTCCCTCCCAGGAGCAGGCCCGGGGAGAGGTGGGAAGGAGGGTCTGAGGGCTCCCCACTGGGCCTCACTTTCCCCATGGGTGCCAGAGGGACCTATGGAAAAAAGGACCCCCATGGGGCCTTCTCCAGTTGGAACATTCTAAGATTCCTGGATTCAAACACTACCCATTCAAATCTAGCCTCAGATGCCCCCAGCCTGCATTTCACCCCTGGTGGGTGGAGATCACCCTGCCTTGGGAAGGAAGCCAGGCCTGTGTGGTGGCTCACACCTGTAATCCCAGCACTTAGGGAGGCTGAGGCAGGAGGATAGCTTGAGGCCGGAAGTTCAAGACCAGCCAGTGTGATAAAATTAAATGCCTTCTCTACAAAAATAAAAAAAATTAGCCTGGCATAGTCTGGTTAAAAATTAGGTGTGCACTTGTAGCCCCAGCTACTGGGAAATCTGAGGTGGGAGGAATGCTTAAGCCCAGGAATTGGAGGCTGCAGTGAGCTATGATGGCACCACTGCACTCCAGCTTGGGCAACAGAGCGTGACCCCATCTCAAAAAATAATAATAATAATAATAATTAAAAAGAGGAAACCCAGCCAGGTATGGTGGCCTGTAATCCCAGCACTTTGGGAGGCCGAAGTAGGCAGATCACATGAGGCCAGGAGTTCAAGACCAGCCTGGCCAACATGGTGAAACTCCATCTGTACTAAAAATACAAAAATTAGCTGGGTGTGGTAGTGCATGGCTGTAATCCCAGCTACTGGGGAGGCTGAGGCAGGAGAATTGCTTGAACCTGGGAGGCAGAGGTTGCAGGGAGCAGCGAACACGCCACCGCACTCCAGCCTGGGTGACAAAGTGAGACTGTCTCACAAAAAACAAAAACAAAAAAGAAGAAAGCCAGAGTGTGGGTGATATCACTGCAGGGATGGGGGGCCCTACCTGTGTAATGGGGGACCAGCATGGATTGGGGGGAGTCTGTATATGTTTGGAAGAGTCTGCATGCATCTGGCAGGGGTCTCCACGTTGTTCAGGGGAAAGGGGTCTGTGTGTATTTGGGGGACATCCATGTGTTTAGGGAGACCTGTATGTGTCTGTGCGTTTGGGGGATTGGCGTGTGTTGGGGCATCTGGGTGTGTCTGAGTGTTTTCAGGGTCTGTCTATGCAGAGGGAACAGGATGTGTTTTGGGGATATGTGTGTTTGGAGAGCTGTGTGGGTTGGGGGGTTTGGCGTATCGTGAACTGCATGTATTTTGGGGACTTTCGCAGGAGGAATCCTTGTGTATTTGGGGGATTTGTTGTTTCGGGCATCTGTGGGTTTTCCGCGGCTCTGTTTGGGGGTCTCTGTGTGTGGGGAATATTTCTACCTCCCATTATGCCCATACAAGTATGGAGTGACCCCCAGCCCCCTCCGCCCCTGTCCCCCAGCACTCCACCAGGGACTTTTTGGGGCCCACAATCTGAGCTGGGTTCCCCCAGGATGGAGAGGTGACCCCAAGGCCTTCTGAGAGGCATCAGGGCCCATCGACCACAAACACTCTCCGCATCTGTAAAACACCTCACTGTGAAGCCCCTTCCCTCAGTTCAGCCAGGTGGCCCCTGCTGCCCCCCAACTTTCCGGGGGAGGAAACTGAGTTCCAGAGAAGCTCAGCAACGGGGCAGTCACTGCCCGAGCCCACCCTCTCCCCTGAGTCCCTGAGGGCAGGTGCAGGGGCTCCAGGGACCGCTGTGAACTGAGCCAGGCCGCCAGGTCACCTACCTGCCCCCCCACCTGGGTACCACCTCCCTAGGCCCCCAGAGGAGGAGGCAGGCCCAGGGCTCTGGCTGGGGAGGGAGGGTCGCCTGCAGCTGGGGTCGGAGCCGCTGGAGCCCCCAGGAGAGGGGAGGGGGGGTCTTGGCTTTCCAAGGGGCTCTTCCTGTCGCCCATAATGAGGTACTTGGGGAGCAGGTGATGAAACCACAGCCTGGGTTGCGTGAGGCAGGGCGGCAGGCCTGATTCGCTGCAGGGCCCGGGAGCAGCGCCCCCTCCCCGCTTCACCGCCTCCCGCGGGCCCTCACCCCCACCCCCACCCAACCCACCTGCCTCTCACTTCTCCTTTCCCGGCCTGGGTTCCTCCGCCAAGCCGTGGCCTCCCTGCAGGCTCAGGGGTCTGGCGAAGTGACTCTGCAGCTCATCCCCTCAGTAAAGTCCCGCAGGGGTGCCAAGAAAGGGAACTTGACTTGTTCCTAATCTTTTCCCTTAAACCCATGCTGCAAAGCCTGTGAGGTTAGGATCCTGTGACCCATTTTACAGGAGAGGAAGCAGGTGACTGACGACAGTATTTCAAGGTGGTCTTGCAGGATGCTGCACTGACTCAGCGCCCCCAGTTCCAAGACCCGGACCTTCTTCCTTTTGGTTTCCCAGAAGCAAGAAGAAAAGTTCAATAGAGGCCCCTGTGTGGTGGCTCACACCTGTAATCCCAGCACTTTGGGAGGCCAAGGTGGGCAGATCACTTGAGGTCAGGAGTTCGAGACCAGACTGGCCAACATGCTGAAACCCCACCTCTACCAAAAATATAAAAAATTAGCTGGGTGTGGTGATGTGCACCTGTAATCCCAGCTACTCGGGAGTCTGAGGCAGGACAATCGCTTAAACCCGGGAAGCAGTGGTTGCAGGGAGCCGAGATCATGCCACTGCACTCCAGCCTGGGCAACAGAGCGAGACTCCGTCTCAAAAAAAAAAAAAAAAGGGTTCAGTAGACCCCTGCTCCCTACCCTCTCCCCATCTGGTGGGAGGATTCTCACCCCCAATTAACAGGTGAGAAAACCGAGTCCTACCACGCAGAGAGGCCAGAGGGGAAGGGTCAGTGGAAGGGTGGGATTCCCTCCAGCACCCCATCTCCATTATTGGGGGGCTAAGGGGCCTCGCCAGGCTGGGGAGATGATAATCTATGGCTTGAAGGACTTCAGGGTAATGTTTGTTGATTGACTTAGTGACCACAGATACTGCCAGAGAGTTTCTGATGCTTCCGCACTCCTGGGCTCTTCTTGTGTCCTCCCAGTTCCCCCTCACCCCCACATCACTCAGGCCTGGGATCATCAGGCTCCTCTTCTATCCCAGGTCACCAGCACATCCTGCACCCTTTGGTCACCACTTCTGCCCAGGTGCCACCCCTGTCTCCATTCAAGCTCTGTATTTCCTACTGGCCCAGCCTCTTCCTGTCACCTCACTCTAGCCTGAACAGACACTGCTCCCCACAGCAGCCATAAGCAGCAGGGAGCTTTTTTATTTTTAGAGACAGGGTCTTACTCTGTCACCCAGGCTGGAGTGCAGTGGCCCACTCATAGCTCACTGCAGCCTCCACCTCCTGGGCTCAAGTGATCCTCCCGCCTCAGCCTCCCAAGTAGCTGGGACTACAGGCAGGCACCACCATGCCCGGCTAGATTTAAATTTTTTTTTTTTTTTTTTTTTTTTTTAGGTCACGCACCGTGGCTCACGCCTATAATCCCAGCACTTTGGGAGGCCGAGACTGGTGGGTCACCTGAGGTTAGGAGGTCGAGACCAGCCTGGCCAACATGGTGAAACCCCTTCTCTACTAAAAATACAGAAATTAGCCGAGTGTAGTGGTGTGTGCCTGTAATCCCAGCTACTCAGGAGGCTGAGGCAGGAGAATTGCTTGAACTGGGGAGGAGGAGGTTTCAGTGAGCTGAGATTGCGCCATTGCACTCCAGCCTGGGCGACAAGAGCAAAACTCTGTCTCAAAAAAAAGAAAAAAAAATTTTTTTTGAGTCAGTCTTATAATGTTGCCCGGGCTGGAGTGCAGTAACAGGATCTCAGTTCACTGCAACCTCTGCCTCCCCTGCTCAAGTGATCCTCCCACTTCAGACTCCTGAGTAGCTGGGACTAAGGGGTGCACCACCACGCCTGGCTAAATTTTTTTATTTTTGTTTATTTATTTTTCTGAGACAGCATCTGGCTGTGTCACCCAGGCGGAGTATAGTGGTGTGATCTTGGCTCACTGCAACCTCCACCTCCTGGGCTCAAGTGATTCTCCCACCTCAGCCTCCTGAGTAGCTGAGATCACAGGCATGCCACCACGCCTAGCTAATTTTTTTTTTTTTCCTACAGACAGGGTTTTGCCATGTTGCCCAGGCTGGTCTTGAACTCCTGGGCTCAAGTGATCCTCCCATCTCAGCCTCCCAAAGCACTGGGATTACAGGTGTGAGCCACTGCGCCTGGCCCTAGTTGTTGGTTTTTTTGTTTTGTTTTGTTTTGTTTTGTTTTTTAGGGGCAGGGTCTCACTATGTTGCTCTGGCTGGAAGCTTTTTAAGAAATCTTCCTTTTGGGCCAGTTACCATGGCTCACGCCTGTAATCCCAGCACTTTGGGAAGCCGAGGTGGGCAGATCACCTGAGGCCAGGAGTTTAAGACCAGCCTGGCCAACATGGTGAAAACCCATCTCTAGTAAAAATGCAAAAATTAGCCGGGCACAGTGGCAGGCGCCTGTAATCCCAGCTACTTGGGAAGCTGAGACAGGAGAATCGCTTGAACCCGGGAGGTGGAGGTTTCAGTGAGCTGAGATCACGCCACTGCACTCCAGTCTGGGTAACAGAGCGAGACTCCACCTCAAAAAAAAAAAAAAAAAAAAAAGAAATCTTCCTTTTGAAATAAATCACACGAAGAAAAATGCACAAACCACCAGAGTTGAGCTCAACACATTTGCACAAACTGAATACATCTGTGTACCCAAACCTTGGATCCAGGAACAGGACTTCCCCAGCCCCTGGGACTTCCCCCTTGGGCCACTGCCTAATCACAGCTTCTGCCCAGGGTGACCAAAGTGCTGTCTGATGTCCATCAGCCTCAGTGAGGGTTTTTTGTTTTTTTTTTGACACAGAGTCTCGCTCTGTTGCCCAGGCTGGAGTGCAATGGCACAATCTTGGCTCACTGCAACCTCCGCCTCCTGGGTTCAAGCTATTCTCCTGCCTCAGCCTCCCAAGTAGCTAGGATTACAGGCACATGCCAGCAAGCCCGGCTAATTTTTGTATTTTTAGTAGAGATGGGGTTTCACCATGTTGGCCAGGCTGGTCTCAAACTCCTGACCTCAAGTGATCTGCCCACCTCGGCCTCCCAAAGTGCTGGGATTACAGGCTTGAGCCCCTGCGCTCAGCTGCATCAGTGAGTTTTGATTGTTCTGAAACTTCATGTAAATAAAATCACAGAGTGCATCCTCTCGGTGGAGTCTGGGATCGTCGAATTGGCCAATGGTCTCTGAGATTCATCCACGTGGTTGTGTGCAGCGAGAGTGCACCCTTTTTCTGTGCTGTGCTATAACTGATCATAGAATCGACAAGAAAGTGTTGACCAACTCTCCCATTAAGGGCTTCCAGGTTGATTCCAGTTTGAGGCAATGATGTACGAAGCTGTAGAAAACATTCTTGTCTGTGTCCTCATGTGTAACTTGGACCCGTTTCTCTTGTGCGAATATTGAACATCGAGGAGCAGAATTGCTGGGTCACAGGGTAGGCATCTGTTCAGATTTAGTAGATGCCAGAGAATTATCCAAGTGCTTGTCCCTTTTTCCTCTGCCACCAGCAATGCATGAGAGCAGGAAGTGGAAGAGCTTGCAAGATCATTGCTCACTGTAACCTTGAACTCCTGGGCTCAAAGAATCCTCCTGCCTCAGGCTCCCACATAGCCAGGACTACAGGTGTGTGCCACGGCATGCAGTTAATTTTTACTTTTTTTGTAGACAGGTTCTTGCTATGTTGCCCAGGCTGGTCTCCAATTTCTGGCCTCAAGCAGTCCTCCCACCTCGGCCTCTCAAGTAGCCGGAAGTATCTGGGAGTAGCCAGGAGTTTGAGACCAGCCTGGGCAACATAGCAAATCACCATCTCTATAAAAAGTTTTAAAAAATTTGCTGGGTGTGGTGACACATAGTTGTAATCCCAGCTACTCGGGATGCTGAGGCTGGAGGATCACTTGAGCCCAGGAGTTCAAGGCTACAGTGAGCTATAATTGCACCACTGAACTCCAGCCTGGGCGACAGAGGAAGACCTCATCTCAAAAACAAAAAAAGTGACTTGGTTAGATCTCGTCTATTTCAAATATCTAAGTTCATTGAAATAATGCTGCATTTTCCTGTTCTGTGAGATTTGAGAAAATAGTTGTAAAACCACCTGGGCCTGTTGCCTTTAAACATGTTTTTTAGTTATTATTTTAATTTTGAAATTGTTATTCTTTTTTAGAGACAGAGTCTCACTCTGTTGCCCTGGCTGGAGTGCAGTGGCTCAAAGCTCATTGCAGCCTTCAACTGTATTGCCTTTAAACAAAAAAAATTTTTTTTTTTAGAGATAGGGGTCTCACTATGTTGCCTAGGCTGGTCTTGAACTGCTAGGCTCAAGCAATCCTCACACCTCGGCCTCCCAAAGTGCTGGGATTACAAGTGTGAACCATCGTGCCCAGCCCACTTTATTACCTTTTTAATGGTAGGTCCTGAGTCACCTTTCTAATCTTCTATGGTTGTTGGTCTACTTAAGCTTTCTACTTCTTCTGAGGTCATCTTGGCTCAGTGATTTGCACAGGTTGATGCTTAATAAATGCTAAGTATGAGGGTGCAACAAAAGGAGTAGGAAGGTACTGGACTCTTAGCTTCAAATTCCCACCTCCCTCCCCTTCTACTCAGGCTCCCATCCAGCCTCTGCATCTACATCCAACTACATGCCTCCTCCCCTAAGAAGCTCTCCTGGGTTTCTTCTCCTGTTCTTTCTTCTCTGCTCCATTCTTTGGTCAATAGGTCCACCTCTCTGCCTCTGCGCTGGGCAGATGCCACAGCTCTCTGATTTCTGGCTGGACAAAGCAGGGAGGGTATGTGTGTGCAGAAGAGGCCTCCCCAAACCTCAGCTTCCCCCCTCGTGCCTGGCACATTCAGCCTGTGCTGCCACCTCCCCCAGCAGTTCCGATCACACCAACATCTGGAGAATGGGCCACCAGGGTCTGTCTGCGGCTCTGGGCAGGGATTTGCATGTGACTACAAATATACATGCACACTCTGGCCTGCCGCCTCCGCATTCTTTGCCTGGCCCTTCACACCTGGGCCCGAGACAGGTCAACGCTGAGTGGCTGGATTTGCATGCGCGTGTATTTCTGGGCAGGGTATCAGCTGGGGCAGTCTGAGAGGAAGTTGTTGAGGGAAGCTGTAGGGTTGTGGAGAGGGTCAGTGACATCTCTGTTGATCTATTCTGCTACCAAACCTTACTGTCCATTCCTGGCCCTGATCCAGAGGGGCTTTTAGTCTGGAGGAGACAAATCTGGATATATATACCCCCAATGCCATGGAATCTGACCTGGAGGAGGATGGTGATTCTGGGAGACCAGAAGAATGGCAGGGAGGACTTCCTAGAGGAATGGGTTTTTTGAACTGGGTTTTGACGTTTGGATAGGAGTTGGCTTGGTGAAAAAGGGGAAAGGGTACTTCTAATCAGAGATATTTATCAAAGAGAGAGAAGCAGGCAAGAGCTGATTTGGGAAGAGGACTTGAATGCCAGGCTAGGTGCTAGAACTTTCTCATAAGGGCAGTGGGGAGCCATGGAGAGTGTGTGAGCAGGAGGGGGCCATGCTCAGAGCTGTGTTTGGTTGGGTAGATTCCCTCAGGGGCTAGAGTGGAGGATGGCTTTGGTTCCAATGTCACTGGGGTTCAGGAGAGTGAAACTCCTGCGTGAGTTCATCTGCACCTGTCAGGCCTGGCTCCAGAGTTGGTGTAGGGCCTGCTGGCTTCTTGAGGACTAAAGCACTCTGGAGTACAGTGACTTAAAGTGCAAGGCACAGGCCTAGCACAGAGAGGGCCCTACCCCCAGTCTCTGTTAAGACGGACACAGCCCTTGCCTTCTCTCCAGCCGCCCATCATCTCCACCCCAGCCTCCAACAGACCTGCTCCCCATGGAAGCCATGAGCTGAGTCTTAAAATAATAAACCAAGCCCCATCCCTTCTCTGCTTAAAACCTTCTCATAGTGGCTCACGCCTGGAATCCCAGCACTTTGGGAGGCTGAGGCCAGCAGATCCCTTGAGGTCAGGAGTTCAAGATCAGCCTGGCCAACTTGGCAAAACCCTGTCTCTACTAAAAATACAAAAATTAGCCAGGCGTGGTGGTGCACACCTGTAATCTCAGCCACTTGGGAGGCTGAAGCAGGAGAATTGCTTGAACCCAGGAGGTGAGGATTGGGCCACTGCACTCCAGCCTACGTGACAGAGCAAGACTCTGTCTCAAAAAATGAAATAAAAGGCTGGGCGTGGTGGCTCATGCCTGTAATCCCAGCACTTTGGGAGGCCAAGGAGGGTGGATCATGAGGTCAGGAGTTTGAGACCAGCGTGACCAATATGGTGAAGCACCGTCTCTACTAAAACTACAAAAGTTAGCTGGGCATGGTGGCACGTGCCTGTAGTCCCAGCTACTTGGGAGGCTGAGGCAGAAGAATCATTTGAACCCGGTAGATAGAGGTTGCAGTAAGCTGAGATCACGTCACTGCACTTCAGCCTGGGTGACAGAGCAAGACTCCATCTCAAAAAAATATATATATATTAAAAATAAAAATAAAATACAATAGGAAATAAAATAAAATATGCTCTCATAGCTCCACATCACTCTTAGACCAAAATCCACCGCCCTCCTCCAGCTCAGAAGGCCCACAGTGGGCCAGGCACAGTGGCTCACACCTGGAATCCCAGCACTTTGGGAGGTTGAGGCAGGAGGATCACTTCAAGCCAGGAGTTTGAGACCAACCTAGACAACATAGTGAGACTCCATCTCTACAAAAAGAAAACAAAAATTAGCAGGGCATGGTGGCACTCACCTGTAGTCCCAGCTATTCAGGAGGCTGAGGTGGGAGGATTACTGGAGCCTGGGAGGTCAAGGCTGCAGTGAGCTGAGATCACACCACCGCACTCCAACCTGGGCAACAGAGCAAGACTCTGTCTCAAAAAAATAAATATGGCCAGGCGTGGTGGCTCACGCCTGTAATCTCAGCACTTTAGGAGGCCAAGGCAGGCAGATCACTTGAGGCCAGGGGTTTGAGACCAGCCTGGCCAACATGGTGAAACCCTATCTCTACTAAAAATACAAAAATTAGCCGGGTGTGGTGGCACGTGCCTGTAATCGCAGCTACTCGGGAGACTGAAACAGGAGAATCACTTGAACCTGGGAGGCGGAGGTTGCAGTGAGCCAAGATCATGCCACTGTACTCCAGCCTGGGCGACAGAGTGAGACTCCGTCTCAAAATAATGATAGTAATAATAAATTAAATTAAAAGAAGGAAACCCAAAAGAAGGAGGCCTAGAGTGGCCCATCCTCTGTGGCCTCATCCCCACCCTCCCTCCAACCTCATAGCTGTTTCTTGTCCCTTCTCAGGGCCCTGGCACCTGCTGTTCCTTCTGCCTGGAACTCACTTCCTATCTCAGCTCTCAGGGTCTCAGTGCAGAGAGACTTCCCAGTTCTCCCCCATCACATGACCTCTGCCCTAGCCGTGGTGTCTACGTCTAAAATGGGGACAGACAGAGTGAGAAGAGGCTCGAGTCAGGTCTTCCAGGCTTAAGAGACTCAGGCCTAAGCCCCAGCCCTGCCGCTGCTCTCATGGGACCCTGGGCATCAGGGGCATTTCCGGAGTCATCTTGGCACTGGGACCTCCGGACCAAGTCCCCCGTCCACCCCCAGGGACCCATCAGGGTGGGGGCAACATATCCCAGTCGTGGGAACAGGCCCGATTCCGGCTGGGGATTAAAATTAGCCCTGGAGGTTAAATTTAGCAAGTCAAGCCGGAGCTGAGGGTCTGGGACCAACAGCCTGGGCTCTACATAGTTGTGGGGGCTCAGAGACCCAGTCCAGAGAGGGCAGAGGGTGTGCCTGGGGTCACACAGCATGCCATATATGCCAGCCGAGGTATCTGACACTTCTGGGCCCTGGGATAATGGAGGGCCTTGCCCAGACCTCTAGGGCAGGGGTCTGGGAAGCCCCTGTGGCCAGTCCCAGAGAACAATCTGGATTTCTTTCTTTCTTTTTTTGAGACGGAGTCTCACTCTGTTGCCTAGGCTGTCAAAATCTTGGGCTCTCGGTTCACTGCAACCTCCACCTCCCAGGTTCAAGGGATTCTCCTGCCTCAGCATCCTGGGTCTACAGGCACCCACCACTATGCCTGGCTAATTTTTGTATTTTTAGTAGAGACGGGGTTTTGCCATGTTGGCCAGGCTGGTCTCGAACGCCTGACCTCGTGATCCACCCACCTCAGCCTCCCAAAATACTAGGATTACAGGCATGAGCCACCGCGCCCAGCCAGATTCCTTTTTCTTTTTCTTTTCTTTTTTTTTTTTTTTTTTTTTTTTTTTTGAGACAGAGTCTTGCTGTATCACCCAGGCTGGACTGCAGTGGCACTCCTGCCTCAGGCTCCCAAGTGGCTGGGACTACAGGTGTGCGCCACGACACCTGGTTAATTTTTGCATTTTTAACAGAGACGGGGTGGGTCAGATGCGGTGGTAATCCCAACACTTTGGGAGGCCAAGATGGGTGGATCATGAGGTCAGGAGTTTGAGACCAGCCTGACCAACATGGTGAAACCTCGTCTCTATTAAAAATGCAAAAATTAGCTGGGCATAGTGGAGGGCACCTGTAATCCCAGCTACTCGGGAGGCTGAGGCAGGAGAATCACCTGAACCTGGGAGGTGGAGGTTTTAGTGAGCCGAGATCGCGCCACTGCACTCCAGCCTGGGCAACAAGAGTGAAACTCGTCTCAAAAAAAAAAATAGAGATGGGGTTTTAGCATGTTGGCCAGGCTGCTCTCGAACTCCTGATCTCAAGTGATCTGCCCGCCTCAGCCTCCCAAAGTGCTGGGATTACAGGCATGAGCCACCGTGCCCGGCCTGATCTGGATTTCTTGATAACTTGTTGCCAAGCCTGGTGGTGGGTGCTCAGCATTTCATACCAGCCCATTCACCGAAGGGCAAACTGAGGCCTGGGGAAAGGGCCTTCTGTGCTGAGGGCTGCCCTGAGGGTCAGAGGGAAGGCCAGGCCCAAGCGCAGGTCCGCGTGACCCTGGAGAGGCCCCTTGCCTGAAGCCTCAGTCACCTGTGACATGGTAGAGGCTGGGAGGTGGAGTGTGGTCACACAGTTGGCGGAGCGGGGACGTCCCTTGTGGTGTCAGGGGACGTCTGTACAGAGGGCGGCAGCTGCAGGACAGGCCACGTGATTCGGTTATTCCTAGGAACCTCGCGTGGGGGGTCTCTGGGGAAGGCCTGGACCCCAGCATAGTCCAGCAGTCTCCGCCTTCTGGGACCCCTACCAGGGTGATCTCACATCTCCTTGAGCGGGGTACAGGATTTCTTCCAAGTCACCAAGTGGATGCCAGGCCCACACCCTGGCCCAAGGACTCCGAGCTGGAGGCCTTTCCAGAGTGTGCCTGCATCCTCCTGCTAGAGCAGGAGGCTTTTCTATTGTTCTCTTTTCTTTTTCTTTTAAAGACAGGGTCTCACTGTGTTGCCCACACTGGAGTGCAGTGGCAAGATCATAGTTCACTGCAGCCTCAACCTCCCCAGCTCAAGTGATCCTCCTACTTCAGCCACCGGAGTACCTGGGACTATAGACCTGTGCCACCATGCCTGGCTAATTTTTGCATTTTTTGTAGAGCCGGGGTTTCAACATGTTGCCCAGGCTGGCCTCAAACTCCTGGGCTCAAGTGATTCTCCCGCCTTGGCCTCCCAAAGTGCTAGGGATCACAGGTGTGAGCCACCATTCCCCATTTGGTCTAAACATGTTTATTGAGCCTCTACTGCATCCTCAGGCTGGCCGGGGGTGGGGTCTGTGACAGTGACCCAGCCTGCCTTGATTTTCCCCATCATCTTCCCCTCAGTGGCTGGCAGGGGCAGGCAGAGGAGAGGCGTGAGGCTGGGGTACCCCTCCCCACTCTCCACCCACTCACTCTGTCCTCCTCTCCCTCTTCTCCTCCTAGACAAAGATCGCTCCACTCAGCGTGGGACGATGGGGAGGAAAAAAATCCAGATTTCCCGTATCCTGGACCAAAGGAATCGGCAGGTGAGTTCACTGGGTGGAACAGTGGCTGGGAAAGACATTCCTAGCAGGGGGCATGGCCTAGGCAAGGGACTGACCTGACCAATTGAACTGCAGGGGAATGAGGAGGCATGAGGAGTCCTGATGCCGTGTCAGTGTTTTTTTTTTTTTTTTGAGATGAAGTCTCACTCTATTGCCCAGGCTGGAGTGCAATGGTGCGATCTCAGCTTACTGCAACCTCTGCCTACCAGGTTCAGGTGGTTCTCCTGCCTCAGACTCCTGAGTAGCTGGGATTACAGGAGCACACCACCACGCCCAGCTAATTTTGCATTTTTAGTAGAGACGGGGTTTCACCATGTGGGCCAGGCTAGTCTCGAACTCCTGACCTCGTGATCTGCCCGCCTCGGCCTCCCAAAGTGCTGGGATTACAGGCGTGAGCCACCATGCCCGGTCTGTCAGTGTTTCTTGTTTCCCCTCCCTCCCTCCTTCCCTCCTTCCCTCCCTCCCTCCCTCCCTCCTTCCCTCCCTCCTTCCCTCCCTCCTTCCCTCCCTCTTTCCCTCCCTCCTTCCTTCCTTCCTTCCTTCCCTCCTTCCGTCCTTCTTCTTTTTTTTTTTTTTTTTTTGAGATGGAGTTCACTTTGTTGCCTGGCTGGAGTGCAGTGGAGTGATCTTGGCTCACGCAAGCTCCGCCTCCTGGGATCAAGTGATTCTCCTGCCTCAGCTTTCTGAATAGCTGGGATTACAGGCGCCCACCACCACGCCCGGCGAGGCTGATTTTTGTAGTTTTAGTAGAGTCGGGGTCTCACCATGTTGCCCAGGCTTGCCTCGAACTCCTGACTTCAATCAATCCTCCTGCCTCGGCCTCCCAAAGTGCTGGGACCTCAGGCTGAGCCACCGCGCCCGGCCTGCTCATTTTCATCATCATTTATTCATTTATTCTCCCTGATGACTGGAACTCCAGCCATAGGGGAGATGGAGCTTGACACAGCCACACCCAACTCAGAGGGCCAGGCAGAGGGAGGCCCAGAACCGGGAAAGCCCAGAGAGAGCATGTGGGGCTCTGCCTGGGAAGCCAAGGCATACTTCTCAAAGGGGAGGAGACATTTGGGCTGGGTTTTGAAGCTCCAGTAGGAGTTTGCCAGGTTGTGACATGAGAATTACCAGCGCAGCCAGAAAGAATCCTGAGGCATGTTCAAGGAAGGGTTAGACCCTGCCACTTCCCCCACGCCACCCCACATTCATCTCTTCTTCTTCTCTCCCCTGCCCCTGCGGGTCCTGGGTCCAGGTGACATTCACCAAGCGGAAGTTCGGGCTGATGAAGAAGGCCTATGAGCTGAGCGTGCTCTGTGACTGTGAGATAGCCCTCATCATCTTCAACAGCGCCAACCGCCTCTTCCAGTACGCCAGCACGGACATGGACCGCGTGCTGCTGAAGTACACGGAGTACAGCGAGCCCCACGAGAGCCGCACCAACACTGACATCCTCGAGGTACCCCAGGTCCTCCTCCCCAGCCCCACGAGGCCCCGTGCACGCTGCTTTCTCAGAGCGCAGGGACTCTTGGTTTGCACAAAAGATGAGCATCTTCATCTGTCTTTGTGGCTGACGTGCTTTATTTCTGCTGTCCCTAGAAGGGCCCCTCCACTCCTCCAAACATTTGGGAGTGGGGAGCCCTTCTAGGGACAGCAGAAATAAAGCACATCGGGCAGGGTGCAGTGGCTCCCACCTGCAATCCCAGCACTTTGGGAGGTCAAGGCGGGCGGATCACTTGAGGTCAGCGATTCTAGACAAGCCTGGCCAACATGGCAAAACCCAGTCTCTACTAAAAATACCAAAATTAGCTGGGCGTGGTGGCTCATGCCTCTAATCCCAGCTACTTGGGAGGCTGAAGTAGGAGAATTGCTTGAACCCAGGAGGTGGAGGTTGCGGTGAGCCGAGATCGCGCCACTGCACTCCAGCCTGGGCAACAGAGCAAGACTCTGTCTCAAAAAATAAATAAATAAATAAATAAATAAATAAATAAATAAATAAATAAATAAATAAATAAGACAGAGCAGCCGGGACTACAGGCGCCCACCACCTCGCCTGGCTAACTTTTTGTATTTTTAGTAGAGACGGGGTTTCACTGTGTTATCCAGGATGGTCTCGATCTCCTGACCTCGTGATCCACCCGCCTTGGCCTCCCAAAGTGCTGGGATTACAGGCGTGAGCCACTGCGCCCGGCTGCTGGCGTTTCTTAAGCAGCTTTTTTATTTTTTTTTTTGAGAACGAGTCTCGCTTTGTCGCCCACTCTGCAGTGCAGTGGCACAATCTCAGCTCACCGCAACCTCCGCCCCTCGGATTCAAGTTATTCTCCTGCCTCAGCCTCCCGAATAGCTCTGACCACAGGCATACGCCACCATGCCTGGCTAATTTTTATATTTTTAGTAGAGATGGAGGTCTTACCATGCTGGCCAGGCTGGTCTCAAACTCCTGACCTCAAGTGATCTGCCTGCCTCGGCCTCCCAAAGTGCCGGAATTATAGGCTTGAGCCACCGCACCCGGCCTCTTAAGCAGCTTTTGATGCCAGGCTATGAGGCTGCAAGTGGGGGCAGAATGGAGGTCCTGGAGTCATGTCAGGAGCAGCATTAGGACAGCGCCAACAGGCCTGAGTGGATCTCAGCTCCTGCTGTGTTGATCTGGGCAGGTCCTTGGGCTCTCCGGTCCCAGGGGAGGAAATTGCTAGATGGTAACTCACTGGGGTTTGGTCAGTGGGGTTTGGCTAGAGCAGGCCATGCCTGCATTCCTCCCCACTCACGGAGCTGGGTGGGGATGGTCTGTCCCCTCTCCCATAGAACTGGGTTCCCTGGCTGGGGTAGGGGTAAGGGTCTACCCTGTTGTCTCCTGTCCCCATAGACGCTGAAGCGGAGGGGCATTGGCCTTGATGGGCCAGAGCTGGAGCCAGACGAAGGGCCTGAGGAGCCAGGGGAGAAGTTTCGGAGGCTGGCAGGTGAAGGGGGTGATCCAGCCTTGCCCCGACCCCGGCTGTATGTAAGTGACTCCCTGGCCCTGTGAATGAGGCGTTCCTCCTGCTTCCTAGGCCCAAGTCGTTGAGGCTGGTACTGACAGAGGGGCTTAGAGCCAGGGATCCTAGAGTTTGGAGGCAGGTCTCCACCTGGTTGGGCAGGAAAGGCTTCTTTGAGAAGTGGGCACTGTAGCTAGGGCTTTGAAGGATGAATAAGAGTTCAACAGGCAAACAGTTCCTTCCTTCATTTCATCTTTGATTCACCAAACACTCTGTGCCGCCCTCTCAGTGCCAACTCTACACTAAGTGAGAGGTCTTGGCTCTGGACCTACCTGTCAAGGACAGGCAGAGCCAGACAGAAGCTCCCCAAGCCTGTAGGGTTAGGGCAGGGGGAGGAGCAGGTAGGGAGCCTGGTGGGAGGTACAGCAAAGGCTTCCTGAAGGTAGAGCTGGGCCCCTGAACTCATCAGGATTTTCTCCCTTGGACTTGGCACCCCCATCTGGCCTGGGGTCCTCTGACCCATCCCTTCTCTACCCACAGCCTGCAGCTCCTGCTATGCCCAGCCCAGATGTGGTGTACGGGGCCTTACCGCCACCAGGCTGTGACCCCAGTGGGCTTGGGGAAGCACTGCCCGCCCAGAGCCGCCCATCTCCCTTCCGACCAGCAGCCCCCAAAGCCGGGCCCCCAGGTGAGCATGGGACAGTGGGGCAGGGGTGAGGTCCTGGGGGGCTGTTTGGGTGCATCTTGGCTCTGGCACTGCCGGGCTGCGTGCATCACCTCTAAACCTCAGACTTCATTAGTTGACATGGCCTGCCTGTCCTCTCTCTCTGGGGTCTCCTCTTCCCCAGGCCTGGTGCACCCTCTCTTCTCACCAAGCCACCTCACCAGCAAGACACCACCCCCACTGTACCTGCCAACGGAAGGGCGGAGGTCAGACCTGCCTGGTGGCCTGGCTGGGCCCCGAGGGGGACTAAACACCTCCGTGAGTGAGGGGAGGGTGTGGCAGGGCTGATGAGGGCAGGCAGGGCGACCTGGGTGTGGGCCTCAGTTTCCCATTCACCCTCTCTCCGCACAGAGAAGCCTCTACAGTGGCCTGCAGAACCCCTGCTCCACTGCAACCCCCGGACCCCCGCTGGGGAGCTTCCCCTTCCTCCCCGGAGGCCCCCCAGGTACACCCCCTAACCTGCCCTGCCCCGCCTGGGAAGCATCCGCACTCCTGCCCTCTGGGGGTTCCACACTCTCTCACGCACCAGAACTCAAAACTGTCACTGGGGTGGTTAGGTTTGCAAGAGGCTTAAGGAGAGGCCCACGCCTCAGCCCCCAATTCCTGCCCACCAGAATATGGCCTGGGAGACCCTCCACCGCCCCCTGGCTTGTTGCAGCCCCCCACCTTGGCCCCCTGGCAGCCCTCGAGGGGTGATGGGCCCCCCGCCGTGCCCTCCCAGCCCAGGTAAGTGCCTTGACGACGGCAAGTCCCGGTCCTCCAAAGCCCCGGCCACTGCTGACCCCTGGTGGCCATCCCTGGTACTGCGCACACTTCCGGTGCGGATGGGCAGCTATTTTGAGGCCCCAAGAGGGACCGCCACCCCCTCCTTTCCCAGGGTCCTCCTGCCAAGCCTTTGCCCACGCTGTGCCATCCCTTGGCTTCCTTTCCTTCCTCGCTGAGCTCACGTCCTCCCTCTCTCTTTCCCCCTGCAGTGGGGGCCGAAGCCTGGGCGAGGAGGGTCCCCCAACCCGCGGCGCCTCCCCGCCGACCCCCCCAGTCAGCATCAAGTCCGAGCGCCTCTCTCCGGCCCCCGGGGGCCCCGGCGACTTTCCTAAGGCCTTCCCCTACCCCTTGCTCCTCGCCCGGTCCCTGGCAGAGCCTCTGCGGCCCGGGCCTGCCCTGCGCCGGCTGCCCTTGGCCGACGGCTGGCCCCGGTAGGAGACCAGGTACGGCGAGGGCATGTGGGGACCCTACCTCCCTCCAGGCCTCTTCAGAGAAGACCCAACAGTGACGCCCTCCTCCGCGGTGGGGGCTTGGAGGTGGGCGGCTGGACTCAATCCACCCTGGGGGGCTCCTTTCCTTCTTCCTATTTGTGTGTATACCCACAAATAAAACGCACGTGGCGTCCGTGGACCAGACTGACTGTGGCTGCTCAGAACTCGCCTCATTCTTGCCTAGTCTTGGCTTGGGGTGCCCCCTCCAGAAGCCCTGAGACGAGGACTCAAGAGCCCGTGGGGTGTCCGGGAGGGCTGCCAGGTGGAGGGGTGAGGAGGCGAGGCGGGAGGAGCCCTGCAGGGGACGCGCACTAGCAGCGAGTGCTTAGCCCGCGGGGGCGGGGTGGGGGGGGTTCTGGGGACAGCATAGAGTGAGCGTGCACCTAGAATGGTCCCACTCCAGGGGTGAGGGCCCCGGTTCTTTCCACTCCAGGGCCAATGGCCAGGGCTGCTCCCGGCGCTGTGGGTCATGGGCTCAGGGGCAAACCCGTAGGGCTGGGTCGTAGGGCTCCCAAAAGCAGCAGCTGGGAATCCTGAATGTCGGGCTCCCAGGGCACTGGGAGCGCCCCTGAACTGCTCATCTTCTTCTTTTTTATTTTATTATTTTAATTTTATTTCATTTGAGACAGAGGCTCCCTGTATCACCCAGGCTGGATTGCAGTGTTGCGATCTCGGCTCATTGCAACCTCTGCCTCCCGGGTTCAAGGGATTCTCCCGCCTCAGCCTCCGGAGTAGCTGGGACTACAAGCACCCGCCACCATGCTAATTTTTGTATTTTTAGTAGAGACAGGTTTCCCCATGTTGGTCAGGCTGGTCTCGAATTCCTGACCTCAGGTGGTCCGTCTGCCTCGGCCTCTCAAAGTTCTGGGATTACAGGTATGAGCCACCCAGCCGTGCTGACTGCTCATCTTTTGAATGGGTGTATCTCTTGGGCCGTTGACCCAGCAATTGATTCTACTCAAGGGACAAGAGAGCAGGGTGTTTATACACCCACTCCTGGGGTTGCAAACTGCCCCCACTCTGGCTTGTCCTGTGTGTGAAGACAGACTTGGGTGTCCTGGAGTCAGGGGTGCTCCCAGAAAATAGTTGAGGTGCAGCAGGGTCTATCTGGCCTCATGCACCCCAGGTGGTCTCAGTGGGATTTTTTTTTTTTTTTTTTTTTTTTTTTTAGTTAGGGCCTCACTATGTTGCCCAGGCTGGTCTCAAACTCCTGGGCTCAAGCAATCCTCTCACCTCGGCCTCCAGAGTAGCTGGGACTACAGGTGCAAGCCACCATACATGGCATTCAGTGAGATCTTCATAATACTTAACATCTGACTTCTTACCGGGTGCGGTGGCCAACGCCTGTAATCCTAGCACTTTGGGAAGCCAAAGTGGATGGATGGCTTGGGCCCAGGAGTTTGAGACCAGCCTGGGCAACATAGTGACACCCCGATCGCTACAAAAAATTTAAAAAGAAATTAGCTGGGCATGGCTGGCACATTCCTGTAGTCCCAGATATTCAGGAGGCTGAGGTGGGAGAATCGCCTGAGCATGGCAAGTCGAGGCTGCAGCGAGCTGTGATTGAGCCATTGCACTCCACCGTGGGCAACAGAGCGAGACCCTATCTCAAAAACAACATCAATAACAACGACAACATAAAAAACTGACTTCTAGCTGGGCACGGTGACTCACACCTATAATCCTAGCACTTTGTGGGGCCAAGGCGGGCAGATCACTTGAGGCCAGAAATTTGAGACTGTCTCTACTAAAAATACAAAAATTAGCTGGGCCTGGTGGCCCATGCCTGTAATCCCAGCTACTTAGGAGGCCAAGGCATGAGAATCACTTGAACTCAAGAGGTGGAGGTTGCAGTCAGCTGAGATGGTGCCACTGCACTCCAGCCTGCACAACAGAGCAAGACTCCATCTCAGAAAAAAAAAAAAAAAATTACTCCTTGCCTGTAATCCCAGACCTTTGGGAGGCTGAGGAGGAAGGATGCCTTGAGCCCAGGAGTTGGAGGCTGCAGTGGGCTATTACCAGCCCACTGCAATCCAGCCTGAGTGACAGAACAAGACATTGTCTCTAAAAATAACAGTAATAAACTTGAAAAGATCTGCCTCTGCCCTGTTCTGTTCATCTCTTTGAAGCTTTCCCTCATCCTTAGAAGGAAGCTGGGCTCCTCAGCTGCCCTACCCCACTCTGGCCTGGTCTCCTACCCCTGTCCCAGCCTCTCCAGTCCCTTAGGAATATTTGCAGTACCAACATGTGACCCTACTGGTCTTTCCTGGAGCGCCTCCCTCAACCCGCAACTTGCCTCCTTTTTAAACTCCTTCCCACCCTCCAAGGCCCAGCTCTGCCTCTCTTCCTCCAGGACTCCTTCTACACTGTCCCAAGCTGAGAAACACCTTTGTGAATTGGAGTTCACAGATTTGGACAGGAAGACGGAAAACATGAGTGTTGAGATCAAAACTTATGAGATCCGCCTCGGCCGGGCACAGTGGCTCACGCCTGTAATCCAAACACTGAGAGCCTGAGGTGGGAGGATGGCCTGAGCTCAGGAGTTCGAGACTACTTGGGCAACATGGTGAATCCCATCTCTGTAAAAAAAAAAAAAAAAAAAAATTAGCCAGGCGTGGCAGTGCGCACCTCTAGTCCCAGCTACTCAGAAGGCTGAGGTGGGAGAATCACCTGAGCCCGGGAAGTCAAGGTGCAGTGAGCTATGATTGAGCCACTGCACTCCAGCCTGGGCGACAGAGCAAAACACCATGTCTTAAAGAGTGAAAAAACAAAAACAAAAACAGGCCGGGCACGCTGGCTCCTGCCTGTAATCCCAGCACTTTGGGAGGCTGAGGCAGGTGGATCACTTGAGGTCAGGAGTTTGAGACCAGCCTGACCAATGTTGTGAAACCTCTTCTCTATTAAAAATGCAAAAATTAGCCGGGCGTGGTGGCGGGCGCCTGTAGTCTCAGCTACTAAGGAGGCTGAGGCAGGAGAATCGCTTGAACTTGGGAAGTGGAGGTTGCAGTGAGCCAAAATCGCGCCACTGCACTCCAGCCTGGGCAACAGAGCAAGACTCTATCCAAAAAACAAACAAACAAACAAACTCACCTGCTTTCCAATCACTCTGCCAAGATCCAAAGCTGAGCTGATTGGTGCAGCTCAGCCAGAATGGGTGGGGTACCTTGACTGACAATTTCAAAATCCTTTCTGTCACTCAGCGCCCCAGGGAGAGATTTCTTCAGTAAAACCAAGCACCTTGCATTTCACCCTTAGCGCACACAGTCCTAGACAAGATGATGGGCGGGACGCCTTTTAAGGGATAGGGAGACAGGACAAAGTATATAAGTGACAGAACCCGGAGGGGGCACTCATTTATATGGCAGAGTATAGGGTGCCATCTGCACCCCAGACCCTAGCTAAGGTTTGTCCTATGTCATCTTTGCCACCCTCATCCCCAGTGAGGTGGGGGCTTTGGGGCCCCAGTTTCCAGGATAGGGATATGGCATGATCAAAGTGTGTAAAAGCCCCTCCCCAGGCTCCTGTGGCAGGAGGCATTGGGGGCTGAGGGGAGGCAGTGTCCCCTGGAATGATCACTCTCTACGTGTGTGTGGAGGCAAACCCACCAGACTCCAGAATGGCTCGGAGGTGGAGATGAAGGGAAGAGGGTGCCGTGGGCAACTGGAAGCCCCCATTTCACCCTCTGTGCTGTGGAAGCTTGTGGGGAATGAGACTTGGATGGGGTGAACTCGAAGCCTCTGCGGAGTGTCCGAGTGCGGCTGGAGATTTTGCTCACCCAACCCAGACTCAGGTGTTTTTTCTTTTTCTTTTCTATTTACTTATTTTTATTATTTTGTTTTGTTTTTGTTTTTTGTTTTGAGATAGAGTCTCGCTCTGTCATGCAGGCTGGAGTGCAATGGCGCGATCTCGGCTCACTGCAGCCTCTGCCTCCCGGGTTCAAGCGCTTCTCCTGCCTCAGCCTCCTGAGTAGCTGGGACTACAGGTGCGTCCACCATGCCCAGCTAATTTTTTGTATCTTTAGTAGAGACGGGGTTTCACTATGTTGGCAAGGCTGGTCTCAAACTCCTGACCTCAGGTAATCCACCCACCTCGGTCTTCCAAAGTGCTGGGATTACAGGTGTGAGCCACCACTCCCGGCCTATTTTTTTAATTTTTATTACTCTTTTTTTTGTTGTTTTTTTTGTTTTGAGACAAAGTCTCACTCTGTTGCCCAGGCTGGAGTGCAGTGGCGGGATCTTGTCTCACTGCAGCTTCTGCCTCCCAGGTTCAAACGATTCTCGTGCTTCCCAAATAGCTTGGATTACAGGCGACTGCCACCACACTCGGCTAATTTTTGTATTTTCAGTAGAGATGGGGTTTCACCATGTTGGCCAGGCTGGTTTCGAACACCTGACCTCAAGTGATCCTCCCACCTCAGCCTCCCAAAATGCTGGGATTACAGGCATGAGCCACTGCACCCGGCCTATTTTTTATTTTTGAGGTAGGGTCTTGCCCTATTGCCCAGGCTGTACTGCAGTGGTGCAATCATAGCTCACTGCAGCCTTGATCTCATGGGTGCAAGCAATCCTCCTGCCTCAGCCTCCCAAGTAACTGAGACTACAGGTGCACACCACCTTGCCTAGCTAGGCTGGAGTGCAGTGGCAAGATCTCGGCTCACTGCAACCTCTGCCTCCTGGGTTCAAGTGATTCTACTGCCTCAGCCTCCCCAGTAGCTGGGACTACAGGCGTGAGCCACAACATCCAGCTACTTTTTGTATTTTCAGTAGAGACAGGGTTTCACCATATTGGCCAGGATGGTCTCGATCTCTTGACCTTGTGATCCGCCCGCCTCAGCCTCCCAAAGTGCTGGGATTACAGGCGTGAGCCACTGTGCCCAGCCTGCCCAGCTAATTTTTGTATTTTTTGTATAGTCTGGGTTTCCTCATGTTGCCCAGGCTGGTCTGGAACTCCTGCGTTTAAGCGATCTTCCCACTTTGGCCTCCCAAAATTCTTGGATTACAGGCATGAGCCACTGCACCCAGCCTCTTTTTTTTTTTCCTTGCCGTGTTGCCAGGGCTGGAGTGCTGTGGCATGATCATGACTCACTGCAGCCTCAAATTCCTGGGCTCAAGCAATCTTCCCACCTCAGCCTCCTGAGTAGCTGGGACTTACAGGCTTGAGCCACCACGTTGGGCTAATTTAACTTTTTTAAAATTTAATTTATTTTTTTTTAGAGATGGGGGTCTTGCTATGCTGCCCAGGCTGGTCTCAAAATTCTGGGCTCAAGTGATCCTCCAGCCTTAGCCTCCCAAGTAGCTGGGACTACAGGCATACGCCAAGCTACCATGCCTGGCTGGCCTCAGGTCTTCAACACTTCCCACCTGGTCCCTTCTGTCCCTTCCCCACTCAGGAGGGGTGAGCCACGGTCCTCATGGCAGTGATCAATGGCTGTGGAGGTCCAGCTGAGCATGCAGCCCCTGCCACCTCCAGCAGTGCCACTGCCACATGCATAGTGTTACACACAGATGATGCAAACTCTTCACCCAGTTACCTACCCTTCTGTTCTGAGGACCTCACCGACGATGACCCTGGACGTCCTTCCACATGGGCTGAAGAACTACCTACTCACTGGCACCCCAACCCCATACATCTGGACCAGGACCAGGGACTGAGCAGGAGGAAAAGGGTCAAGGTAGCGGGTACCTTGGGGGAAACTGAGGCATGGCCAGAGAGAAAGAGCCTTCCTAGCCTTTGGATCTCACCCTCACAGTGGACAAGAAGTCAGGCCAGTCCCTGATGTTAGTGCCCACAGGCTAAGCACTCAGTGTGAGGTCCATTAAACTATGGGCTGCTTTCTAAGGCTGGGAGCCCCCAAGGCCACAAGTGAGACTGGGCCGGCTTCTCCATCCCAGGGAGACTGCACTTTTGCCCTCCACCACGAGGTGGCGTAGGATGGTGCACTTAGGATTCAGCACTTGCCAGCCGAAGGTTAAAAAAATAAAATATAAACCAGGCCCGGTGGCTCACGCCTGTAATCTCAGCACTTTGGGAGGCCGAGGTGGGCGGATGACCTGAAGTCAGGAGTTCGAGACCAGCCTGATCAACATGGAGAAACCTCGTCTCTACTAAAAATACAAAATTAGCCAGGCGTGGTGGCGCATGCCTGTAATCCCAGCTGAGGCAGGAGAATCACTTGAATCCGGGAGGCGGAAGTTGCGGTGAGCCGAGATCGCACCATTGCACTCCAACCTGGGCAACAAGAGCAAAACTTCGTCTCAAGAAAAAAAAATTAATACATAAATACATAATAAAATGTAAAAATGAAAAGGTAATTACACGGGCCCCACACACAGGAACCCACCCCCATAAAGGTGCTCAGACACTCGGTCATACCCAATATATATCTACACTCAGGCAGACACACTCATCCACAGAAAAACAAATGGCAAAACCCAGGCACGAACACCAGAAGCCCTTTCCTCCTAGCGGTGAAATAAAGAACATCAGATCCCTGAAGCTGACATTTGGTCCTTGATCCAGCCATTCATGAAGCTGACACTATGGCTAGTATTTTCTGTCACATGAGTCAAAAACTTTCCTTTTTTGCTTGAATCCATTTTAGTTGATATTTTGTGGAGCACAGCCAGACTCCTAGCTGATAGAGATGAATAAGGCACTTGCCAGGTGAAAAAGATTGAGGCATTCTTTTTTGGTTTTGTTTTGTTTTTATTTTAAGATTGAGGCATTCTTGAATGTAGGATATTTACAAAGGCCTGGAGGTATGAGAGAGCATGGTGGGTGCAAGTTGTACTATAGGGTGCACAATAGTGCTAGCAGCAGATTTAAGTCAGGCAGAAGGGTCTGAATTCAGTCCGAGTACTTAGCCTACTTAGTACTTAGGAGTAAGGACTAAGTAAGTACTAAGTACTTCGTCTACTAAGTGGGAGCCATTCAATGTTCTTGATGGGGGGAGGGAGTTCTACTCTCAGAAACGTCCCTTAGGTAGGAATAAATGCTTTCGCTGCAAACCTTTGAGATAACTGTAGGTAAGAGAAGACAGCCTTAAGAGAGGTCGGCCACGCAGGCCTCCCAGACATAATCTTGACTTTGATCGATCAGAACCAGCGTGTCTGAACCACAATTTCCGGCATGCAACGCGAGCGGCCTCCTCGTCTCTGATGATTTGCCGGCTCAAAACATGCTGATTGGTCGCACGGGATGCTCGTTCAGACCAGAGTCGGGCTCTAATTGGTCAAGTTCCCGCGGAGTGCCCGGAGCTCCAGGCCGGTGGGTCAGTGCGCCGCGTTCTCGCACGCGTCATGGTGAGCGAGCGTCCTGCGAAGTGGGGGGCTCTGCAGGGCCGGGATCCAGCCGAGGGGGTGCAGGGAGACACTGAGGGAATGGAATGGGGTCTCTTCTTGGGGATTGGAGGCTCAGGGATTCGGGGGCACGCTGAAGGCCGTGTCCCTCTCTCTGGGGGCCCTGCTCTCGCTACAGGACCTCCGAGGGAGTCGGCGGGGGTCGTACGCAGGGGGACTGGAAGCCCCTAAGCGTTCTGGGGATTCTGCTCTCTGGAGACTTTTTAGGGGTCCTGCTGAGGGGTCGTGGTCCCACAGAGGAGACTGGGGACCCCAGCACATTTGGAACCTGGTTAAGGCGGTGTGGGGTCCTGTTGGGGGTCCACTCTGGGGACGGGGGTCCTGCAGGAGCGTGGGGGCCGCGCCAACAGGATCCATCGGGGGTCCCTGATATATCGGGGTGTGTGGAACGGGCAGGGGAAGCCGTGGGAGGTGGTCTCAGGGGGTCTGGATGGCCTCAGGGCGGGCAAGGTTCTCAGAGTGGGAGACAGGACAGTTGGAACCTTCAGGTCTCACGCGGCTCTGGGTCCAACCCATTGAGTATGTTCTTAAAACTTAGCCCAGCCCCTGGGGGTCAGGCTGGTGCAGGGAGATGGGGGACTCCCACAACCCTGACGGGACTGGCCTGGGCAGAGAGAGGGACGTGGAACTGGAGGGTCCCTGCCTGGGACCATCCCCGAGGAGGGGCGCTGGAGATGGCCCTGAAAGAAGGGCATTGATGGCCGGAATTATTGAAAGTGGGGCGTCGTCCCAGGCGGAGGTGCAGGACGCCGTAGGAGATGAGGACACGGGCTCCCGGGAATGAGATGGAGGGAGGTTGCATTGATTTTATCAGGGTTCTTGGGTTCGAGGATCGTAAATCCAGTGAAGAGAAAAGAAGGAGCTGATGGAAGACTCCAGAAAATCCTTGGAGATATCTGCAGAGCCCTGACCCTGAGACAGGAGGCTGGGTGGAGGGCAGGGCCATCAGAACATCCCTGGACAGACCTCTGGGAGCCTTAGGTGGAGAGATGCACCCCTCCACCACATTTTCCCTTGGGGGGTTTGGGGGGGGGTCATTGATGAAGAGCCCAAAGGTCCAGGAAGACCTCTGAGACTCCCTGGGTGCAGGGAGGGCTGAGGAGAGAGCTGAGCCGTGGGGAGGTGGAGGGGTGGTCTCTAGCTATGCCTGCAGGGTGCAGAACAGAGTTGGGGGCTGACTGTGAGACTGGGAAGGGCCTGAACCACCTGGAAGGGCACGGGATGATGGGTGTTGGGGTCTCCCAGGAGAGCCTGGAGGAGGCTACTGGTTGAGCTCAGCAGAGAGGTCTGGGCTGGAGGTGTCACTGTGCTGAGGTTGTGATAGGTTGGCTGATTAGGTGGTTAAAACCCCGGCAGGTCACAGGAGAGAGGTCGGAGAGAGAGGAGAAAAACAGACAGGGGGGGGGGGGGGGGGGAGGGGCGGGGCGGGGGGGGGGGGGGGGGCTTCAACAGCCCTGGCCCACTGGCTTGCAGGGGCCCATGGGCTGGCACCCATGGTCCTTAAGTGCCAGCCAGCCAGCCAGCCAGCTAGCCAGTCTGCACTAGGGTTCCAGGGAGGGTGAGCAATGAGGATTTAGAGATGAGAAAGATGGCGCTACCAACCTCATTACTGAAAAAAGATTTCTGGTCTCAGTTTACAAGTCACAGGCACAGAGAAAATGTCCTATTCGTTTGTTATTTTATGTATTTTATTATTATGATGATTTTGTTTTGAGACAGAGTCCCACTCTGTTGCCCAGGCTGGAGTGCAGTGGCGCAATCTCAGCTCACTGCAACCTCTGCCTCCTAGGTTCAAGCAATTCTGCTGCCTCAGCCCCCGAGTAGCTGGGATTACAGGTGCCCGCCACCATGTCTGGCTAATTTTTGTATTTTTAGTAGAGACAAGGTTTCATCATGTTGGCCAGGCTGGTCTCAAACTCCTGACCTCAAGTGATCAGCCCGCCTCAGCCTCCCAACGTGCTGGGATTACAGGCATGGGACACTGCACCTGGCCTCAGCAGTCATTTTGAATTACCGTGCTAGGGCCGGTACCCATCACGTTAGGGTTTTTCCGACTAAATTTAGCTTATTTATCCCTGATTAAAGGATCATTTTAATAATTAATTTTACTATTAAATAAACTTTATTTCATTTTGATGATAATACCAGAACATTAGTAGACAGCTCTCCTGAGCATAATTTTACATAATTATGTAATTACTGGCAGCAAATGGGTATTTACTGCATTCAAGTAGGAAAACCCAGCTTCACCACAGACTGATTCTTCTAAAACGTTTAAAAATAAGTATATGAAAATGTGTTCTGAATTAAGAACTGGGTGAGAAAATTCCTAATTAAAAAAAAACAGTCATAGCTGGGTGTGTTGGCACATGACTGTAGTCCTAACTGCTCGGTAGGTTGAGGTGGGAGGATCACTTGAGCCCAGGAGTTTGAGACCAGCCTGGGCAACGTAGCAAGACCCCATCTCTAAAAATAAAAATAGGCCGGACACAGTGGCTCATGCCCGTAATCCCAACCATTTGGGAGGCCAAGGCGGGAGGATTGCTTGGGCCTAGGAGTTCAAGACCAGCCTGGGCAACATGGAGAAACCCTGTCTCTACAAAATAGACAAAAATTAGTTGGGTATGGTGGCAGGTGCCTGTAATCCCAGCTACTAGGGAGGCTGATGTGGGAGAATCACTTGAACCTGGGAGGTTGAGGCTGCAGTGAGCACCCCAGCGTGCCACTGCACTCCAGCCTGGGTGGCGGAGCAAGACCCTGTCCTCCCCACCACTCCCCTGCCAAAAATAACTAACTAACTAAATAAATAAATAAATAAATAAATAAATAAATAAATAAATAAAATAAGCTCACCCCACTCAGACATGTAGGTCTTCACATCAAAACAGGAGGTGACCAGGAGCATAGACGCCCTTTCAAGGAGGTTAATTACAAAGGGAAGGAGAGGGAGGAGGGTGATGGAACCATCAGGGATCATTTAAGGTGGGAGATACTTAGGGGAAGGAGCTACCAGGTGAAGGAGAAAGCTAGACGCTCAACCGAGACTCAGTGGCTCCCTAAGTGGGAGTGCGGAGTACAGAAGGCAGTGGGAGCCGCTTTCACTGAGTGTGGCGGGCTCGTGGTTAGGGGCTGGAAGGTGGTGGTGAGGAATACAGGAGACTACATAGGAAGCACCCATTTCCAGATAAGAAAACTGAGATTCCGGGAAATTAATATTATACCTGAATCCATAGCGGAGGCGGGGGGCAAACCCCATGGTCTCCACTGCCCTACACTCCAGCTAGGTGGTGAGGGTGGGTGCTGATCTCTGGCGTGGGAGGGCAGGGCCAGGCTAAGTGAGTCCAGGCTTACCCCAGGACTCTCCCCTAAGAAGCCGCTAGAGCCTAAGAGGCTCGCCCTTCCCCCATCCGGCCTGACTTCTCTATAAATAGCCTGGGTTCCTACGGAGGGAGGGAGTTTGTGACCCTCTGGCAGGTGCTGCCAGTCATGTCCCCTCCCCGCAGGCGGTCCTCGGAGTACAGCTGGTGGTGACCCTGCTCACTGCCACCCTCATGCACAGGCTGGCGCCACACTGCTCCTTCGCGCGCTGGCTGCTCTGCAACGGCAGGTGAGCCCCGCCCCGGCGGTGGGAGGGGCCCGCAGAGTCACGCCCCCTTCTGGCTCCCCCCACGCCCCGCCCCACAAATTGCACAGCCTTGATTTTGGTTGGTGGGTGGTGGGGGGAAAAACGTTGTTGAGGTGTAATTGAAGTACAACAAGCTGCACATATTTGTTTTTTCTTTTTCTTTTTAGAGACAGGGCCTCACTCTGTTACCCGGTCTGGAGTGCAGTGGCCTGATCATAGCTCACTGCAACCTCAACCTCCTGGACTCAAGTGACTCCTGCCTCAACCTCCTGAGTAGCTGGGACTACAGGTGTGCGCCACCATGCCCAGATAATTTTTTAATTTTTAATAGAGATGGGGTCTTGCTAAGTTGCCCAGGCTGGTCTCAAACTCCTGGACTCAAGCAATCCTACCACTTTGGCCTCCCAAAGTGCTGGGATTACAGACGTGAGCCCCCATGCGTGACACAAACTGTATATATTTGAAGTACACAGTTGGACTTGTTTTGACAGATGTACACATGGGTGGAACCATCACCACACTCCCCGCGTCCCTCACTCTTCCTGCCTCCCTGTAACCCAGCCTTCCTTCCACCCTTGCACCTGCTAGAGCTTGCCCGCTCTGGTTTTTGTGCCTGTGTGGGTCTCTGATGCTTTCTGAGAATCTGGTGGCAACTGAATTCTCTCCTGAGAAAAATGTATGTGACAAAAACAAAGGCAAAAAAACACGTCAGAGATGATGGCTCAGGCCCATAATCCCAACACTGGGGGAAGCCAAGGTGGGAGGATCACTTGACTCAGGAGTTTGAGACCAGCCTGGGCAACATGGCAAGACCCTGTCTCTACAAAATATTTTAAAAATTAGCCAGGTATGGTGGCTTACACCTGTGATCCCAGCTAATCAGGAGTCTGAGGCGGGAGGATCGTTTGAGCTCAGAAGGTCAAATCTGCAGTGAGCTGAGATGGTGCCACTGTACTCCAGCCTGGGCGACAGACCAAGGCCTTCTCTCAAAAACAAAAACAAAAAGAAAGGCCAGGCAAGGTGGCTCACACCTGTAATTCCAGCCCTTTGGGAGGCTGAGGCGTGTGGATCACTTGAGGTCAGGAGTTAGAGATCAGCCTGGCCAACATAGGGAAACCCTGTCTCTACTAAAAATACAAAAATTAGCTGGGCATGGTGGCGCATGCCTGTAGTCCCAGCTCCTCGGGAGGCTGAGGCAGGAGAATCACTTGAACCCGGGAAGTGGAGGTTGCAGTGAGCCAAGATCATGGCACTGCACTCCAGTCTGGGTGACAGAGCGAGACTCTGTCTCAAAAAGAAAAGGAAAAAGAAAATAAAAGTTGCACACACCTGGCTTCCCCAGGAGAGTTAGCCAGCAGATTCAGGGGTATCCAAGCCCCCCGAGCCCACTCAGCCTAGATCTGTTGGCCTCACGATTTCCCCAGAATTTCCCCATGCTGTACCCTCACCTACCTCCCAGTGTTTCCCTGGCCTAGGCTACCCTCTAACTAGAATCCCTGGATTTGAGGTTCACTGCCTCAACCTCCCAACCCCATGCCTGAGCTTCCCTGACTGCCTGTCCTTGCTCTCAGTTTGTTCCGATACAAGCACCCATCTGAGGAGGAGCTTCGGGCCCTGGCGGGGAAGCCTAGGCCCAGAGGCAGGAAAGAGCGGTGAGTGAGCTGGGCCCCATCCCCAGCCTTGAGAGGGTGGCTTCTCCCCAGGAACGGCCTCACCCCTGCTGAGGGGGCTCCGGGCTCAGGCACACAGGACCGGCCCACCCATACTTCCAGGCGCTGATTGGGCACAGGTGAACCGGGGGACCCTAGTCCAAGGAGATGGTCACTGTCAAGTTAGCATCTGTTTCCTGGCAGTTTACTCTAGCCAGTCCTGTGGCCGGGGTGGGGGTTGGCACATCCCATTATGCAGAGGAGCCGAGGCTGTGGGAAGAGATGGTCTCCAGGCCAGCTGCTCTGAGCTCTGAGGGTGGCTGGCCCCAGTGGAATGCGTGCTCACTGTCCCCCTTGCTTGTCACCATCCTCCCAGGTGGGCCAATGGCCTTAGTGAGGAGAAGCCACTGTCTGTGCCCCGAGATGCCCCGTTCCAGCTGGAGACCTGCCCCCTCACGACTGTGGATGCCCTGGGTAATAGCCCAGTCCCATCCCTAAACTCTACTCCTTCAGCCCTGAAGGCCCCCACACCTTCATGGGGGTGGGGAGGATTTGAAGGAAGAGTGTTCTATGGGGAGGGGAGCGAGCTGGGCCCCAGGGCTTAGCAGAGTGCCCCCCGCAGTCCTGCGCTTCTTCCTGGAGTACCAGTGGTTTGTGGACTTTGCTGTGTACTCGGGCGGCGTGTACCTCTTCACGGAGGCCTACTACTACATGCTGGGCCCAGCCAAGGAGACTAACATCGCCGTGTTCTGGTGCCTGCTCACGGTGGCCTTCTCCATGTATCCTTCCTCTCTGCTCCCTGCCAGTGGGGTGGGTGGGAGCAGGACCTGAGCTTCCCTGGTTCCCCTAAACTGGTGTGGCAGTTTTCACCTGCTGTGCCACAAACTTCCCCAAGCTTGGTGGCATGAAGCAGACATTTTATGTGCTCTGGCTCTGTGGGTGGACAGACTGGGCTGGGCTCAGCAGGTCGGTTCATCTCCACTCCACATGGTCATGCCCTTTGGTGGCAGTAGAAATGCCAGGAGGCAAGAGGGAGTGCCTTGCCCAAAGTCACCCACCCCATCCCTGTTCTTTCTACCACATTCTCCTTGTTTAAGGAAATCACCAGGCCAGTCCACAATCAGGGTCAAGAAAGATATGGTCCCTTGGCAAAATTTTAAAATATATATACTCCAGCCACAGTGGCTCAAGCTTGTAATCCCAGCACTTTGGGAGGCTGAGGCAGGCAGATCGCCTGAGGTCTGGAGTTCGAGACCAGCCTGGCCAACATGGTGAAACCCCATCTCTACTAAAAATACAAAAATTAGCCAGGCGCAGTGGCTCATGCCTGTAATCCCAGCACTTTGGGAGGCCGAGGCAGGTAGATCACCTGAGGTCAGGAGTTCAAGACCAGCCTGACCAACATTGAGAAACCCCTTCTCTACTAAAAATACAAAAATTTCCCAGGGGTGGTGGCGCATACCTGTAATCCCAGCTACTCAGGAGCCTGAGGCAGGAGAATCACTTGAACCCAGGAGGTGGAGGTTGCAGTGAGCCAAGATCACGCTATTGCACTCCAGCCTGGGTGACAAGAGCGAAACTCCGTCCCCCCCAAAAATTGTGTGTGTGTATATATATGTATGTATACATATATATATACACACACACACACGTATGTATGTATGTACATGTATATATATTTGTTGTTGAGACAGGATCTTGCTTTGTTGCCTAGGCTGGTCCTGACCGGCTTCAAGTGATTCTCCTGCCTTGGCCTCCCAAAGAGAGCAAACACATGACTTTGGGGACCCAAGTCTGAGGAAGCACAGGAAGAATGCTACTCCTGTGACTTTTGGAGAGGGAAACCTGTCTCAAAATCCACTGGTTCCCCAAATTCCCGTGCTTTTTTTTCTTTTTTTTTGAGATGGAGTTTTGCTCTTGTTTCCCAGGCTGGAGTGCAGTGGCATGACTTAGGCTCACTGCGTCTCCTGGGTTCAAGTGATTCTGCTGCCTCAGCCTCCCAAGTAGCTGGGATTATATGCATGCGCCACCACGCCCGACTAATTTTTGTATTTTTAGTAGAGTCTGGATTTCACTATGTTGGTCAGGGCTGGTCTCAAACTCCTGACCTCAGGTGATCTATCTGCCTCAGCCTCCCAAAGTGCTGGGATTACAGGCATGAGCCACTGCGCCTGGCCTGTTTTTGTTGTTCTTGTTGTTGTTGTTGTTTTTTGAGACAAGATATCCCTCTGTCGTGCAGGCTGGAATGCAGTGGTGCAATCAGGGCTCACTGCAGCTTCAAACTCCTGGGCTCAAGCTATCCTCCCACCTCAGGCTCCCCAGTAGCCAGGACCACAGGGGCTACCACCATGCCCAGCTAATTTTTAATTATTTTTTGTAGAGATGGGGGTCTCACTATGTTACCCAGGCTGGTCTTGAACTCCTGGGCTCAAGTGATCCTCCTGCCTTGGCCTCCCAAAGTGCTGGGATTACAAGCATGAGCCACCATGTCTGGCCCCCATGCTGCATTTTGAGGGCAGATTGGAGATGAAGCCCTTCTATATCTGATTGCTTTTCCAAGGGATGTGAAGTAGGTGAGGTGGGTGAAAGAGGCAGGGTCACCCAGGGCGGGAGGCTGAACAGACATGGTGGCCTGATGAGGCCATCTCCCACTCAACAGGAACCCCCAGCCCACATCCTGATCTGGGATCCAGCACCCCAAAACTGAACTCCTCTAGGTCATCCCCAAGGCCTATTTGTGCAGCAGTGCTTGTTCCCTGGAGTTGCGGGGTCCCAGATGGGGTGTGGTGAAATGGGCAGAGTGGGGCAGTGGCATCTGAGGCCTCCTTAGCTCCAGCCTCCAGCAAGATGTTCCTGACAGTGACACGGCTGTACTTCAGTGCTGAGGAGGGGGGTGAGCGCTCTGTCTGCCTTACCTTTGCCTTCCTCTTCCTGCTGCTGGCCATGCTGGTGCAGGTGGTACGGGAGGAGACCCTCGAGCTGGGTCTGGAGCCTGGTAAGTGCAGCCCCCAACGTGGGGCCACCGCAGCTGTCACTCGCTCATGTAATCTGACAAAGATGGTTTAACTGGCTCGGTGTCCAGCACAAGTAGGCAAAGGAGTGGGCTCCTGGGGTGAAGGCAGTCCCCATTAGTGACCATCTCAGCTCCTGAACCTTGTTGGGCTTTGGGGAAGACAGGACATTCCCTTTCTCACTGTCTCTGATGGACACTCATGGCTATAGCTCTGTTTTCTTTTTTTTTTGAGATGGAGTTTCACTTTTGTCACCCAGGCAGGAGTTCAGTGGCACGATCTCAGCTCACTGCAACCTCCGCCTCCTGCATTCAAATGATTCTCCTGCCTCAGCCTCCCAAGCTGGGATTATGGGTGCGCACCACCACACCTGGCTAATTTTTGTATATTTAGTAAAGATTTTGTATATTTAGTATATTTTGTATATTTAGTAAAGATGGGGCTTCACCATGTTGGCCAGGCTGGTCTCAAACTCCTGACCTCAGGTGATCCGCCCACCTCAGCCTCCCCAAGTGCTGGGATTACAGGTATGAGCCACTGTGTGTGGCCTCTTTTTTCATTTCTTAAAAAAAATATTTATTTATTTATTTTTATCGAGACAGGGTCTCACTATGTTGCCCAGGCTTGTCTCACACTCCTGAGCTCAAGCGATCTGCCTGCCTCAGCCTCCCAAAGTGTTGGTATTATAGGTGTGAGCCACCGTGCCGGCCTCTTAAATGATCCTTTTAACATATAATTTGGACCTCATCACTTCTCTGCCTGGCACCACACTCCCCGGGTCTTAGGAGAAAGACCATAGTCCTCACCGTGGCCCACATGACCCTGCTGACCACTTGAGTTTTACCTTCTCTAATTCTCCCTGCCTTTCAGTTTTTTAAATTATATATGTTTGATATATACAAAGAAGATGTGTATGTCAATTATAAAGCAAAATAATAATATGAGTACCTGCAAACCTACCCCTCAAATAATAAGTAGGTGGGGTAGTGACTGCACCAATCTCCCAGGGGGGCAGTAAGGTTTAAATGAATCAAGATCCATCGATAGGGCTTGATTTTTGCCAACCTAGCCCTCGTCACGTGGAATGATGCCCTCTGTGGCCTTTACATGCATTTCTCTGATTACCAGGGAAGTTGAGCACCTTTTCCTGTTTATTCATGATTCATGTCTCTTCTGTGAAATATCTGTGAAATACCTGTTCACATTGTTGCCCATCTTTGTATCTTTTTTCTCTTTGAATTTTTTTTCATTGTGGTAAAATAGACAAAACAAAATTCACCACCTTAACCATTTTTAAATGTTCAGCTCAGAGGCATTAAGTATATTTAGATGGCCGAGCATGGTGGCTCATGCCTGTAATCCCAGCACTTCGAGAGGCTGAGGCGAGCTGATCACCTGAGGTCGGGAATTCGAGACCAGCCTGATCAACATAGAGAAACCCTGTCTCTACTAAAAATACAAAGTTAGTCAGGCGTGGTGACACATGCCTGTAATCCCAGCTACTTGGAAGGCTGAGGCAGGAGAATTGCCTGAACCCGGGAAGCGGAGGTTGTGGTGAGCCAAGATCGAGCCATTGTACTCCAGCCTGGGCAACAAGAGTGAAACTTGTAATCCCAGCACTTTGGGAGGCTGAGGCAGGCAGATCACGAGGTCAGGAGATCGAGACCATCCTGACTAACATGGTGAAACCCCGTCTCTACTAAAAATACAAAAAATTAGCCAGGCGTGGTGGTGCACATCTATAGTCCCAGCTACTTGGGAGGCTGAGGCAGGAGAATGGCGTGAACCCGGTAGGCGGAGCTTGCAGTGAGCCGAGAATGCGCCACTGCACTCCAGCCTGGGTGACAGAGCAAGACTCCATCTCAAAAAAAAAAAAAAAAAAAAAAAAAAAGTCTATTTAGATTGTTGTGCAACCATCACCACCGTCCATCTCCACAACTCTTTGCTCTTGCAAAACTGAAACTCCAGCCCATTAAACACTAACTCCCTGTTCCTCCTTCTGCAGCCCCTGACACCCACCATTTTATGTCCTGTCTCTGTGAATGTGACCACTCTGGGTTCCTCATATAAGTGGCATCATACAGTATTTGTCCTTTTGTGATGGGCTCGTTTCAGTTAGCACAGTGTCCTCAAGGCATATCCATGTTGTAGCAGGTGTTAAAGTTTTTTTTTTTTTTTTTCTTTTTTTGAGACAGAGTCTCACTCTGTTGCTCAGGCTGGAGTGCAGTGGTGGCATGATCTCCACTCACTGCAACCTTTACCTCCCGGATTCAAGTGATTCTCATGCCTCAGGCTCCCGAGTAGCTGGGACTACAGGTGCCCACCACCACACCCAGCTAATAATTTTTTTTTTTTTTTTTTTGAGACAGAGTCTTGCTCTGTCACCCAGGCAGGAGTACAGTGGCATGATCTTGGCTCACTGCAACCTCCACCTTCTGGGCTCAAGTGATTCTCTTGCCTCAGCCTCCCTAGTAGCTGGGATTACAGGTGTGCGCCACCATGCCTGGCTAATTTTTGCATTTTTAGTAGAGATGGGGTTTCGCCATGTTGGCCAGGCTGGTCTTGAACTCCTGACCTCAGGTGATCTGCCCATTTTGGCCTCCCAATGTGCTGGGATTACAGGTGTGAGCCACCACGCCTGACCACACCCAGATAATTTCTGTGTTTTTAATAGAGACGGATTTTGCCATGTTGCCCAGGCTAGTCTCGAACTCTTGAACTCAAGCAATCTGCCAGCCTCGGCCTTCCAAAAGTGCTGGGATTACAGGTGTGTACCACTGTGCCCGGCCCATTTTATATTTTATATTCCTAGCAGCAGTGCACAAGTGTTCCAAATTTCTCCACTTCATTGCCAATACTTCTTTTCATTTGACCACTATTTGCATTATTTTCTATCTGCATACATGCATCACACTTTCTTTGCTGAGCCATCGAAAGTAGTTGTAAGCATAACCTCTAGTGTCTTGAATAAATGGAAGTTGATTATTTTAGTTGATATTTGTCTTAAAAAATATCCTTCCCTAAAATCAGAAAGTCATTCTATATTTTCTTTTTTTTTTCTTTTTTTTTTTTTTGAGACGGAGTATCGCTCTGTACCCCAGGCTGGAGTGCAGTGGGCGATCTCGGCTCACTGCAAGCTCCGCCTCCCGGGTTCACGCCATTCTCCTGCCTCAGCCTCCCAAGTAGCTGGGACTACAGGCGCCCGCCACTACGCCTGGCTAATTTTTTGTATTTTTAGTAGAGACGGGGTTTCACTGTGTTAGCCAGGATGGTCTCGATCTCCTGACCTCGTGATCCGCCCTTCTCAGCCTCCCAAAGTGCTGGGATTACAGGCATAAGCCACCGCCCCCGGCCAGTCATTCTATATTTTCTTCTAAAATATTTCGGCCAGGTGTGGTCGCTCGCCCCTGTAATCCTAGCATTTTGGGAGGCTGAGGTGGGTAGATTGCCTGAGGTCTGGAGTTCCAGACCAGCCTGGTCAACATAGTGAAACCCCATCTCTAGTAAAAAATACAAAAAGTAGGCCGGGTGCGGTGGCTCACGCCTATAATCCCAGCACTTTGGGAGGCCGAGGCGGGTGGATCACGAGGTCAGAAGATCGAGACCATCCTGGATAACACAGTGAAACCCCGTCTCCACTAAAAATACAAAAAATTAGCCGGGCGTGTTGGCGGGCACCTGTAGTCCCAGCTACTCGGGGGGCTGAGGCAGGAGAATGGTGTTAACCCAGGAGGCGGAGCTTGCAGTGAGCTGAGATCACGCCACTGCACTCCAGCCTGGGCAACAGAGCAAGACTCCATTTCAAAAAAAAAAAAAAAAAGCTGGGTGAGGTGGTGTGAACCTGTAATCCCAGCTACTTGGGAGGCTGAGGCAGGAGAATCGCTTGAACCCTGGAGGCGGAGGTTGCAGTGAGCTGAAATCACACCATTGCACTCTAGCCTGGGTGACAAGAGCAAGACTCCATCTTAAAAATCAATAAATAAAATAAAATATTTCAACTTTTACATTTCATATAAGCTCCTAAACTCCTCACTGTTGCTGATGGACAGTGACATTAATTTCTGTGTTATCACATGGGGTCAAATTTGAGTGTCTCCATGGACTAACCTTGCTAAAGAATTATATTTTTATTGAATTGCAGATTCTTTTTGGTTTTCTTTTGTCCTGTCTGATCCTTCCCCTTTGGTGTGGCTAGGACCTCTGGATTTTAGAACAGTACTGACGTACCTCCTTTTCTCGTTTCCAATTTCTCAGTTAGCTACTTGGCTCATAAATTTTCAGTCTTTGCTAATTTTATAGCATATATAGCATTTAATGCTATATATATTTTACCAGGTCTCACTTTTGTTCACCTAGTTTTTTTTTGTTTTTGTTCTTGTTTTGAGATGGAGTTTTGCTCTTGTCACCCAGGCTGGAGTGCAATTGTGCAATCTCAGCTCACTGCAACCTCTGCCTCCTGGGTTCAAGCAATTCTCTTGCCTCAGCCTCCCGAGTAGCTGGGATTACAGGTGCACGCCACCACACCTGGCTAATTTTTGTATTTTTAGTAGAGACGGGGTTTTACCATGTTGGCCAGGCTGGTCTCAAACTTCTAACCTCAGGTGATCCACCAACCTCGGCCTCCCAAAGTGCTGGGATTACAGGTGTGAGCCATCAATGCCTGGCAGTTCACCCAAGTTTTGACTGATATTTTTTATTATTCTGTTTGGGGTGTTTTAACATTTCCCTTCTGATTTCTGTAGAGATGGGGTCTTGCTATGCTTTGACCTATGGATTATTAAATATTTTTAAATTTTTCAAACATACACCTTTAAAAAATACATATTTATTTCTAGCTCAATTGCACAGATGGTCTATTTGAAATAATTTCTTTAAAATTTGGTAAGATTTGGCCTATGGCCTGGAATGTGATCAGATTTTGTAACTATTCCATGTTTTCTTGAAGGACATATTCTGTTGTTGTTGTTGTTTTGCCTTTTTTCACATGTTCTAATTGAAGGATATATTCCCTGGCTCTATGAGTTTAATAAATTCAAATCTCCATCTCGCCTAACCTTTTGTCTGTGACTTATCAGTCAGCAGAAGTTAATCTCCCTCTGGGACAATAGAGCTGTCAATTTCCCTATCAATTCTGTCAGTGTTTTCTTTATATATTTTGTAGCCTATTCACAAGGTGTTCACAGATTTAGAACTGCTACATTTTCCTGGTGAATCAGCCATTTTATCATGATGTATGGAACCCTTCTATCTTCTAATACTACTTTTTTTTTTTTTTTTTTTTTGAGACAGAGTTTTGCTCTTGTTGGCCAGGCTGGAGTGCAATGGCGTGATCTCGGCTCACTGCAACCTCCACCTCCTGGGTTCAAGCAATTCTCCTGCCTCAGCGTCCCAAGTAGCTGGTATTACCCGCCACCACGCCCAGCTAATTTTTGTATTTTTAGTAGAGCCAGGGTTATACCATGTTGGCCAGTCTGGTCTCGAACTCCTGACCTTGTGATCCGCCTGTCTTGGCCTCCCAAAGTGCTGGGATTACAGGTGTAAGCCACCATGCCCGGCCTATTCTAATACTACTTCTTAGTCTAGTTTGGCTGGTAGTAGTATAGCCTTTCTAGCTTGCGTTCTTTTGATTAGTATTTGCTGTATCTTTTTAACATCCCTTTACTTTCAATCTTCCAATGACTTTATGTCAAGGTATGTCATCCTTTAAAAAACATGTAGCTGGATATTTTCAATGTAGTCTGACAGTCTTTGTCATTTAACTTTAAAGTTTAGTCTATTTACATTTATTGTGATTACTGACATATTTGACTTTGTTTCTACCATCTTACTTTTTTGCTTTCTATTTGTTCCTTTTCTGTTGTTGCAGTTGACATTGGCTGTCAGCCTGATTGTTGTTCCTTTATAGGTGATCTGTCTTAACTCCCTGGCTGCTTTGTGATTTTTTTGTTTTTGGTGTTCTGCAGTTTCACTCCATTGTGTCTAGGTATGGATTTCTTTTTATTTACATGGTTTGATATACTTTGTGTGTGTCTTTCATTCTGCAAATTTCTCAACCATTCTCTTCCAGTAATTCCTTTTATTCTTCATTCCTTCTCTCCCTTCCCTCTGGGGCTCTGATTTGATTTGCATTGGGCTTTCTGTTCTGTCTTCCTTATCTCTTAGCCTCTCTTCATATTTCTCACCTACTTGTTTTTCTGAGTTGGAATCTGAGTGATTTCTTCAGATCTGTCTTCCAGTTCATCAGTTCCTTCTTTGGCTGTTCCTAATGTGCTGTTTAACAACCTATTATTTCAATACTTACATTTTCCCTTTAGAAGAGTTTAATTTGGTTCCTTTGCAACTCTACCCAGTCATCTGAAGGAAGTCTCATGTCACCTGTTCTGTGATTACAGCTTTCATTTCCTTAGTCATTTAACACATAATTGACAGCACCAATTTCTGAAGTCTTTGAGACCTAAACTTGACTGTTGTTTTTCTGTTAACTCTCCTTTATGGTGATTTGTTTCCTTATGCTTTTGGTGATTTTGCCTGTGAGCTCATATGAATTTTCTCCTTTTTTTTTTTTTTTTGACAAGGTCTCGCTCTGTGCTGGAGTGCAGTGGCATGATCTCAGCTCACTGCAACCTCCACATCCTGGGCTCAACCCATCCTCCCACCTCAGCCTTCACAGTAGCTGGGACTACAGGCGTGCACCACCACCCCTGGTTTTGTATTTTTTGTAGAGGTGGGGGTTTTGCCATGTTGCCCAGGCTGGTCTCAAACTTGTGAGCTCAAACCATCCACCCACCTTGGCCTCCCAAAGTGCTGAGACTTACAGGTGCAAGCCACTGCACCCAGCCCTGCTCTTAATTTTTGGAAAATCTTGGGTCCTGAATTGAGGATTCCTTCCTCCAGGAGGACTTTAGTTTTCTCCTGCAGGAGTCCTTCATCCCCCTCTAGATTCCTTCTATAACCTAGGGAGCTCAGGCTCAACAGATACCCCTGAATGTTCCCAGCCCAATGAGGAGTGTCTGCCTGGTACATTGTTTCTTTTTCTTTGAGACTGAGTTTCACTCTTGTCCCCCAGGCTAGAGTGCAATGGTGCAGTCTCGGCTCACCGCAACCTCCGCTCCCCATGTTCAAGCCATTCTACTGCCTCAGCCTGTCAAGTAGCTGGGATTACAGGCACCCGCTACCACGCCCAGCTAATTTTTGTATTTTTAGTAGAGATGGGGTTTCACTATGTTGGCCAGGCTGGTCTCAAACTCCTGATCTCAGGTGATCCGCCTGCCTCGGCCTCCCAAAGTGCTGGGACTACAGGCGTCAGCCACCGCTCCAACCTTGTTTCTTATGAAGAGTGCTGTGTAACTAGAGCACAAAATTGTCCTTGTGCCTGGCTCAGGGCCTGGCAGACCCTTGTGCATTCCTACTTGGGGAGCAAACGGATGCCTGAGGGATGGGGGGTTAGGGAACAGAGTGGCCTTAGAGACCCTAGGTATTCACTCTACTCGGTCCTCTTCTTATTGTCCCCAGGTCTGGCCAGCATGACCCAGAACTTAGAGCCACTTCTGAAGAAGCAGGGCTGGGACTGGGCGTGAGTCCTGGGAAGGGGGGAGAGGGGCAAGGGCAGGCTGGGACCCTCCCAGGGTCCCACAGGCAGGCTCGTGACCTGGTGTTCTCCTAGGCTCCCTGTGGCCAAGCTGGCTATCCGCATGGGGCTGGCGGTGGTGGGGTCTGTGCTGGGTGCCTTCCTCACCTTCCCAGGCCTGCGGCTGGCCCAGACCCACCGGGACGCGCTGACCATGTCGGAGGACCGGCCCATGCTGCAGTTAAGTGGGTCGCTTGGTGGGTGGGGGGATTAGGAAGCTTAAGGGAGAGACTGGAGGAGAGGGGGTGCCCAGGCCTCACTCTCTCATGCCCTCACCCCCCAGGTTCCTCCTGCACACCAGCTTCCTGTCTCCTCTGTTCATCCTGTGGCTCTGGACAAAGCCCATTGCACGGGACTTCTTGCACCAGCCGCCGTTTGGGGAGACGCGTTTCTCCCTGTGCGTATTGGGTGGGGCTAGGAGGTAACTGGGACTCCCCTGGGTGCCCCAGCCTCTGAGATTCAGGGAGGAGCCTGGGGAAGATCCTGGGGGGTCGGGGGCGGCCTTCTTAGTCCCTTGCCCCCGCCCCTCTCCGCACAGGCTGTCCGACTCTGCCTTCGACTCCGGGCGCCTCTGGTTGCTGGTGGTGCTGTGCCTGCTGCGGCTGGCGGTGACCCGGCCCCACCTGCAGGCCTACCTGTGCCTGGCCAAGGCCCGCGTGGAGCAGCTGCGAAGGGAGGCTGGCCGCATCGAAGCCCGTGAAATCCAGCGGAGGGTATGGACGCCCCGATGACCTAGGCCAGCGGGAACTTGGGGCTCAGGATGGGGTTCCTGGTCCTTTGGGCGTGGAGTCGTCCCAAACCCAGAAGGCCTCCTGCTGCAGCCACCCCCGCTACCTGCCCACAGGTGGTCCGAGTCTACTGCTATGTGACCGTGGTGAGCTTGCAGTACCTGACGCCGCTCATCCTCACCCTCAACTGCACACTTCTGCTTAAGACGCTGGGTGAGATGCTACGGTGTGGGGGTGGAGGAGGGGCGGGGCTGGAAGATAAAACGAGTGGAGGTGGAGTCTGGAGGGGCCCGGAGGAGGAGGCGGGGCCTGGGCAGGAGGCGGGGACTGTGGTGAGGCAGGGTCTGAGCAGGAGGTGGAGTTTGGGATGGGGTTTGCCTTAGGAGGTGGAGCCTGGGAAGGGGTTGGGTCTTGGCAGGAGGTGGGGCCTGGGGAAGGGGCAGGGCACGTAGTGAGGCAGGATCTAAGCAGGAGGTGGGGCCCAAGGTAGGGCTTGCCTTGGACAGGGGGCAGCGCCTGAGGGGGTAGAGGTTGGGCAGGAGGTGGAGTCTGAGACAGGGGTGGGAGTGTCTGCAGGAATGGACCCGGACCCCCAGGCCAGCCCTGTCCCTCGCCCCCTCCCCCGTTTCTCCACTCATACCTCGCTTCATCCTCTTCTCCTAGGAGGCTATTCCTGGGGCCTGGGCCCAGCTCCTCTACTATCTCCCGACCCATCCTCAGACAGCGCTGCCCCCATCGGCTCCGGGGAGGACGAAGTCCAGCAGACTGCAGCGCGGATCGCCGGGGCTCTGGGTGGCCTGCTTACGCCCCTCTTCCTCCGTGGCGTCCTGGCCTACCTCATCTGGTGGACGGCTGCCTGCCAGCTGCTCTCCAGCCTGTTTGGCCTCTACTTCCACCAGCACTTGGCAGGCTCCTAGCTGCCTGCAGACCTTCCTGGGGCCCTGAGATCTGGTCCTGGGGCAGCGGGACACTAGCCTGCCCTCTCTGTGTGTGCCCCCGTGTCCTCAGCTGCAAGGTGGGGCCGGACTCCCCGGCGTTCCCTTCACCACAGTGCCTGAGCCGCGGCCTCCCTTGGACGCCGAGTTTCTGCCTCAGAACTGTCTCTCCTGGGCCCAGCAGCATGAGGGTCCCAAGGCCATTGTTTCTGAAGCCTGTGTGCCAGGTTTGAGTGGTGAGGGTGATGCTGGCTGCTTTTCTGAACAAATAAAGGAGCACGCCGATTTTTACAAACACTGTCCGAGTGGTTTGGGACTCGGGCGTGTGCAGGGTGGTAGCTGCCTTGCACGTCCCTGTGGCACCTGCCCGGGTGCAGGGTGGGGGCCGCGCAGGAGGGAGAGAGGAGCAGGACTGAGAGGGGAGCAAAGGTCTGGGAGGAGAAAGGAAAGCGAGAAGGAGGCCAGGCTCGGTGGCTCACGCCCGTAATCCCAAATCCCAGCACTTTGGGAGGCCAAGGCGGGCAGATCACTTGAGGCCAGCAGTTCGAGACCAGCCTGGTCAACGCATGGTGAAACCCAGTCTTTACTAAAAATACAAAAATTAGGCATGGTGGCGCATGCCTGAAGTTCCAGCTACTGAGAAGGATGAGCCAGAAGAGTCTCTTGAACCTGAGAGGTGGAGGCTGCAGTGAGCCGAGATCATGTCACACTCCAGCCTGGGTGACAGAGTGAAACTCTGTCTCAAAAAAAAAAAGAGGAAAAGGAGGAAAAAGAGAAGAAATACAAGTGTCCCAGGAAAAGTCCAAAAGCAGGATGGAAGAGACCAAAAATCAGGGGAAGGTGGAGTCCCAGCTGAGAGGGCAGGTGAAAGAAACGCACCATGAGGGAGTGCCAGGAGGTCAGACGGGCAGGGAAACCTCAGAGGAAAACCAGTTTGAGGAAATGGGAGGGCGGGGAGCCCATGGTGATGACAGCATCTGCCACAGGTATGCAGGTGACTTTGCATAGAGGTCACACACAGGGAGGGGCATATTGAGGCCTTGGTGACCCAGAGAAGGATGTGGGGCTGTCGTGGACTCTGAAATCGTCCTGTAGCTGTGACTCCAGGGTGTGTGCACATGTGTGTTATAATGTAAGGTGCAGGCTGGGCACCGTGGCTCACACCTGTAACCCAACACTTTGGGAGGCCGAGGCAGTCCGATCACCTGAGGTCAGGAGTTCAAGACCAGCCTGACCAACATGGTGAAACCCTGTCTCTACTAAAATACAAAAAAAATTAGCCAGGCGTGGTGGCGCACACTTGTAATCCCAGCCTCTCGGGAGGCTGAGACAGGAGAATCGCTTGAACCTGGGAGGCGGAGGTTGCAGTGAGCCAAGATCATGCCATTGCACTCCAGTCTGGGTGACAGAGTGAGACTCTGTCTCAAAAACAAAGACAATGTAAGGTGCATATGTAACCTTTTTGTATAAGTAAGATGTATATAGACAGTTCCCTGACTTAGAACGGTTTACGATTTTTCTTTTTTAAAAATTTCATCAGGCTGGGTATGGTGGCTCACATCTGTAATCCCAGCACTTTGGAAGGCTGAGGCGGTGGATCAAGGTCAAGAGTTTGAGCTCAGCCTGGCCAACATGGTGAAACCCCATCCCTACTAAAAATACAAAAATTAGCCGGGTGTGGTGGCAGGTGCCTGTAATCCCAGCTACTCAGGAGGCTGAGGCAGGGGAATCGCTTGAACCCCAGAGGCAGAGGTTGCAGTGAGCCGAGATCACGCCATTGCACTCCAGCCTGGGTGACAGAGCGAGACTCTGTCTCAAAATAAATAAATAAATAAAAATAGGAAAGATAGAAGGGGGTGGTTGAGGTCTTTGTGTGTGGCTCAGAGGGAAGATAAATAATTTTTGTGTGTCTGTATTTTTTTTTTTTTTTTTTTTTTGAGACGGAGTCTCACTCTGTCACCCAGGCTGAAGTGCAGTGGTGCGATCTCGGCTCACTGCAAGCTCCGCCTCCCAGGTTCACGCCATTCTCCTGCCTCAGCCTCCCGAGTAGCTGGGACTACAGGCGCCCGCCACCACGCCCGGCTAATTTTTTGTATTTGTAGTAGAGATGGGTTTTCACCGTGTTAGCCAGGATGGTCTCGATCTCCTGACCTCGTGATCCACCCTCCTTGGCCTCCCAAAGTGCTGGGATTACAGGCGTGAGCCACTGCACCCAGCCAAACATTTTAATTTTTGTTGATGTATCCATTGTAACCACCACATCCGTGCCTCTCACAGGAGGGGGTGGTTCTGCTCCAAAGGAACACATGTTGATGTCTGGAGACATTTTTTAGTTGTCACCACAAGGGGTGGAGGTGTTGCTCTTGGTGTCTGAAGAGTGGAGGTCAGAGATGCTGCTTAACACCGTATGGTGCCCAGGATGGCCTCACCCCAGGGATGATCAGCGCCAAATGTCAGCAGTGCTGATGTTGTGAAGCCCTATGTGTGAAGAAACGGAATGTACCATTTCCAGACAAGCTGAAACAAAATAAAAAGGGGAAATAAAACTCATAGAAAAAACGAAACAAAACAAAATACAACCTTCAACTTTTAAAATATTAAAATAAGTTTTTAAATTATTTGTAGAGGGCCGGGTAAAGTGGCTCACGCCTGTAATTCCAGCACTTTGAGAAGTCGAGGTGGGCAGATCTTTTGAGCCCAGGAGTTGAACATCAGCCTGGGCAACATAGCGAGACCCCATCTCTACAAAATATAAAAAATTAGCCAGGTGTAGTGGCCCACGCCTGTAGTCCCAGCTACTCGGGACACTGAGGTGGGAGAATCACTTGACCCTGGGAGGTTGAGGCTGTAGTCAGCTGTGATTGTGCCACTGTACCCTAGCCTGGGTGACAGAGTGAGAACCCTGTCCCACCAAAAAAAATTATTTGTAGAGACAAACTCCAGGTCTCAAGTGATCCTCCTGCCTCAGCTTTCCAAAGAGCTGGGATTACAGGTGTGAGCCACCATGCCTGGCCATAAATTAGCTGATTTGTTGTTGTTGTTGTTGTAGTTTTGCGACAAGGTCTGGTTCTATCACCCATGCTGGGATGCAGTGGTGCCATCTCGACTCACTGCAACCTCCACCTGCCAGACTCAAGCCATCCTCCCACCTCAGCCTCCTGAGTAGTGGGGATTACAGGCACATGCCACCATGCCCGGTATTTTTTGTAGAGACGGTTTCACCATGCTATACAGGCTGGTCTTGAACTCGTGAGCTCAAGTGATCCAACTGCCTTGGCCTCCCAAAGTGCTGGGATAACAGGTGTGAACCACTGCACCCAGCCTGCAAACGAGCTATTCTTGAAAGAGCTCTAAGCTAGACCGGACGAAAAAAAACAGTCAACTAGGCCAGGCATGGTGGCTCACACCTGTCATCCCAGCACTTTGGGAGGCCAAGGTGGGTGGATCACCTGAGGTCGAGAGTTCGAGACCAGCCTAACCAAAATGGAGAAACTCTGTCTCTACTAAAAATACAAAATTAGCCAGGCGTAGTGGTGCATGCCCTGTGATCCCACCTACTCGGGAGGCTGTGGCAGGAGAATCACTTGAACCCAGGAGGCGGAGGTTGCAGTGAGCCGAGATCACACCATTGCACTCCAGCCTGGGCAACAAGAGTGAAACTCCATCTCAAAACAAAACAAAACAAAACAAACAAACAAACAAAAAACCCAACTGACCAGCCAACCAATCAGGTAAGATACCCTTTTTTTTTTTTTGAGACGGAGTCTTGCTCCGTCACCCAGGCTGGAGTGCAGTGGTGAGATCTCGGCTCACTGCAACCTCCGCCTCCCGGGTTCAAGCGATTCTCCTGTCTCAGCCTCTCGAGTAGCTGAGATTACAGGCGCCCAGCACCATGCTCAGCTAATTTTTGTATTTTTAGTACAGACGGGGTTTCACCATATTGGCCAGGCTGGTCTCGAAGTCTTGACCTCAAGTGATCTGCCCGCCTTAGCCTCCCAAAGTGCGGAGATTAAAGGCATGAACCACCACACCCGGCTGAGATACCATTTTTTACTTGTCAGATTATGGAAGATCAAATATGGGTGAGAGTATGTGGTGTAAATCTATATGATCTATTTGCAGGTATACCTGGCATTCCTATTCTTTTTTGGATAGGTTCCGCCCAAAGATGACCCCAAAAGGACTTAGAGCTAGTGGTTTACCTGGGAGGTGTCCCTAGGCAGCCCCCATGGCGGGTGAGAGCTGAGACAAGGAAGGAAGGTGCCCCCTGCAGGGGGGCACTGTGGGCAACCCTGGCTCAGTCCTGCTGGGGGCCTTAGGGGGGCAGTGTAGAGCAATTATCTCAGGATGGTCCCACGTCTGGGCATGGGTTAAGCTACTTAGACACCTACCTTCAGTCATCGGCCGCCAGTTGCACCTGGGGTACCGTGTTGTGTTTCTTCAGGACACTCCCAGGCTGCGCGGAATTGCTAATAGCAAAAAGCATTTGGTGGCCAGGTGTGGTGGCTCACGTCTGTAATCCCAGCACTTTGGGAGGCCAAAGTGGGCAGATCACCTGAGGTCAGGAGTTCAAGACCAGCCTGGCCAACATGGTGAAACCCCGTCTCTCCTAAAAATATAAAAATTAGCTGGGCGTGGTGGCGGGCACCTGTAATCCCAGCTACTTGTGAGGCTGAGGCAGGAGAATCACTTGAACCTCGGAGGCGGAGCTTGCAGTGAACTGAGATCGCACCACTGCACTCCAGCCTGGGCAACAGAGCAAGACTCTGTCTCAAAAAAAAGAGGACGAGAGTCTCCTGAAGCTCTTCTTGGACGCAGCTAGCAAACATCTTCACTGTCACTAGTCTAGACAGGTCCACGGGCTCACCTCTATACTGTTAGGAGATGCCACAGTGGTGGGCGGGAGAGGGGAGAGGTTGACCAAGGTTCAGGGGCTGGTGTGAAACATGGAACTTAGATCAGAAATCTGGGCGGGATGTCAGAGGCGGGGTGCAGATGAGTTCAGCAGCCCCCACCAAATTGCTATCACATTGTCATGGCAATACCTAACAACCTAATTGCCCATCCATAAGGGGAACTGAGGGCTCACCTGATTAGACCTACCAATCTTAACTTACCTCACTTGTTTTTAGTTGATTATAAACCCCATATTGTTAAAAGTCACTCAGCTAAACAATATATAGCTAAACTCCCAGGCCAGGTGTGGTGGCTCATGCCTGTCATCCCAGCACTTTGGGAGGCCAAGGCAGGCAGATCACTTGAGCCAGGAGTTAGAGTCCAGCCTGAGAAATATGGTGAGACCCCATCTCTACAAAAAATACAAGAAGTGGCCAGGCATGGTGGCATGTACCTGTAGTCCCAGTTCCTAGAGGGGCTGAGGTGGGAGGATTGCTTGAGCCCAGGAGTTGGAGGCTACAGTGAGCCATGGTAGTGTCACTGCACTCCAGCCTGGGCAATAGAGTGAGACCCTGTCTCAAAAAGAAAAAGAAAAGAAAAGAAAGAAAGAAAAATAGGCTGGACACAGTGACTCAAGCCTGTAATCCCAGCACTTTGGGAGGCTGAGGCAGGTGAATCACCTGAGGTCAGGAGCTTGAGAGCAGTCTGGCCAACATGGTTAAACCCCGTCTCTACTAAAAATACAAAATATTAGCCGGGTGTGGTGGCAGGCGCTTGTAGTCCCAGCTACTTAGGAGGCTGAGGCAGGAGAATCGCTTGAACCCGGGAGGCTGAGGTTGCAATAAGCCGAGATCATGCCATTGCTATCCAGCCTGGGCAAAAAGAGCAAGACTCCGTCTCAAAAACAAACAAACAAACAAAAAAACAACCCCAAACAAACAAAAAAACTCCCACTAGTTTCCTTATAGATAACGTCTCTATGTACGGGCCACCATGGTAATGGTTGCTTAAGTTGTTCTTCAGGAACAGGATCAGTTCTTGTCCAGTCCAAATGGGCTGAGAGCCAAACCTTCACCTTGGCCTGTGTGTATTTAGGTGGTGAACTTTGACGTTAGAGGGCCAAACACTCCACCCCCAGATCATGATAACAATGTCATTTTGTGAACACACATCCTATGGAAAAGCCATGAAGCTTGACTACACATGCACGGTTCCCCGACTGCCCCACTTTTCCCCACGTCTCTGACCAACTTGCTCCTCTATCCCTTAAATATCCCTAACACCCTATCTTCAGGGAGGTGGATTTGAAATCTGTTCTCCTGTCTCCTCACTCGGCTGCCTCGTGAATAAACTCTTTGCTGCAAAACCTGTCATCTCTGTTGGCATACTGATGGGCAGAACAAGCCTGGTTTGGTAACATAAGGGATGTGTGAATTTCTGAGTAGCTGGGACTACAGGCACACATCTCCAAGACTGGCTAATTAAAAAAAAAAATTATTTTTTGAGACGGAGACTTGCTCAGTCACTCAGGCTGGAGTGCAGTGGCTCACTGCAACCTCTGCCTCCCAGGTTCAAGCGATTCTCCTGCCTCAGCCTCCTGAGTAGCTAGGATTTTTGTACTTTTAGTAGAGATGGGGGTTTCAGCATGTTGGCCAGGCTGGTCTCGAACTCCTGACCTCAAGTGATCCACCTGCCCTGGCCTCCCAAAGTGATGGGATTAAAGGCGTGAGCCACTGCGTCCGGCCTAATTTTTCTATTTTTTTGTAGAGATGGGGGTCTCACTATGTTGCCTAGGCTGGTCTCAAACTCCTGAGCTCAAGCAATCCACCTGCCTCAGTCTCCCAAAGTGCTGGGATTACAGGCATGAGCCACCACACCCACCCTGGTAAATTTCATCATGGGGATCCTCTAGGAGAAAACTGCACAGCTGCTAAACAATGTGCACAACGGAGACCAACTCAAAAGAAATCCTGTTGCACGTGAGCAGATTGGAGAGCAGTGGGGGGTCAGCGCAGTGGAACTTGTTCCTACTCCCACCCCAACAAGAGCACCAGGTCTGTGCCGGCCCAGCCGCCCCTCCTCTCCGGGCACGCAGAGGCTGCCACTTCTGGCCTGGTGGTGGGTGGGCCCTGCAAGTTGCTCTGGCCAATGGGCTGCAGGCGAAGTGAGCCGGGATTGCCATTGGAGACCCTCTGGTGGCTGCCCCTGCAGATGGTGACTGACGTTCAGGCCTGAAGCCTCAGCCAGCCCCAGAGTGCAGGGCTCTTGGGAAGGAAGGCCATGTTCAAGCCCATGAGACTTTGGGCTGTGCTGGCTGCACAGAGACGGCCCCTCCTGCCTTTGTGGGTGGCCACATATATCCTGAAAGGGATGTGTATGCACAGAATCTCTGTGGGAGGAGACAGGAGAAAATGGTCACAGGAGGCTCCCTGCAGAGGGAACTGTTCACCTACTTTTCACTGTAAACCCTTGTGGACAGCTGGTGTTTTCTGGAAAATTGTGGTATGTATTAATTCAAACAACAATTGCATTTAAAAACTTTATTCAAGACTTTTATTCAGAACTTTTATCACAAATGTGTCAAAAGCACTTCAACCCTGTTTGGGGGTTCATGGGGAAGATGGGGGAGGTCAGAGCCAAAGAAGAGCCAGGAGCAGGAGAAGAAGTCATTTAAATTTTTATTAAATATACTCTCTTGGCACAAATCTTTAAAATATATAAACATTAGATATAAACAGTGTCTTCATGGCATCAAAATATAACTCCAGACCAGGACCAGCAACCAGCAGGGAGGGGAGTGACCGCAGAGCCTCGAGGGCCTGGCTGTGTGCAGGGGTGGGGGACAGCACTGTCCCCAACTCCTGCCGGGTCCCACTCAGCTGGGAGCCATATCTGGGGAGACACACTGGGGTCAGCAGGGCCTGGCGGACCCTCCCACCTACCCCTTGTCTCTCCTTCCTAGCCTGTGGCCCCAAATCCACTCATTTGGTCTCACGCACCTGGGGCAGACTCCCAATTCCTACTGCTGTTGCATACTTGTGGGAGTTGGGTGCCCTCCCATCTCCCTGTGAGGGTTGCCTTGCCTCTCCTGCCAAGTCTGGGTGCTGGGTAAGGGATACCCACCCAGTGGGACAGCCCCTCACAGCCATCATAGGCTGCCTGGGCCTCTGGGGACAAGATCAGGGATGGCTGGTGGCCACATGCAAGGAAGGCAGAGACAGCGGTCTGCACACCCGCAGGTCCAAGGCAAGAACAGGAGGAGGACAGAAGGAAGGGAAATGAAGTCACGACTGGAGATGAACAAGCTCAGATCCCTTCACACAGCATGTGCTCAGCCAGCCGTGGAAAGCAACACTCACGATCACGCTCACCCTGGCACTAGGCGGACCGGTCAGGGTTTCGATGTGAATAGATCATAGACCCGGGGTCAGCCAAGTTGAAAACCAAAACCAAAAAAAAAAAAAAAGAAATCAAGAAACTCACCATGTCATTAGGAAATGAGTCCCTGCGATATCTGGCGGGCCCTGGGGGACTCCTCTGAGAGACCAGTTAGCTGGGGGTTCCCCTGGGTACCTCAGCTCTTCCTCACCTCCCACCCCCAAGCTATACTATGTCATGAGGCTCCCACTTCGGGGGATTGAGGCTACCAGGCGCCCCATGCTCCATTTCATAGAAACTGAACAACCCCTGTGGGCTTTAAATTGCTCCATATCCCAGCCAAGTGCCTGTTCAAGTGGGGACCAGGGACCCGCTGGATACCACAGCTGGGCAGAGGGTTGGGGCACTGAGACACTAGGCCTGGGGGGGCAGGAGCTTCTGGGCCAAAGGAGGTGGCTTGGGTGCTCACATTTCAGCAGATGCCCCAGGCTGCAGGTCTGACCCAAACCTGAGGCAGTTTTGTGTCATGGCCTGGGCCTCGAGCCCTGCTGCGCAGAGCAAGCATGATTCTCCTGGGAAGGTTACAAAGCAGGTGGGCATGGGCAGGCAACTCTAGGGGGAGATGCGCTCTTGGGGACCCAGCTGCTTGCAGGGTCTAGGATAGACATGAGGCTCTCTCTGGAGGACACTGTTCCCAGCAGGAGGCTCTAGTGATTGAGGAGTCGTGGCCACGTGGGAAATGCTGGAGAAGGCAGGGCCGGCAGGGTGGGCCAGGGGCTACATTTGTGGCCAAAGCTGAGTACGAGGCTGGCCCCATCCTGGGCAGGGTCCGCCTGCAGGAAAGGCGCCCCCGCACCCTGGAGGCCGGGCAGGCACGTGGAGTCAGAATAAGAAGGGCCAGGCGCTGTCTGGCTCTGAGCCTGGTGGGGACAGGGGTCACTAGAATCAGCAGCATGTCGGAGGATACACAGGATCAAGAGGTGGAGCTGACCACGCACCACTAGGGCCTTTTGGGCAACACCTCCAGCAGACAGCGCCCGCCTCTGCAGAGGAAGGAAGAGGGGAGCTGCGGGACCCCCCATACCATCGCCCCAACACTGCACTTCCAGGGCTGCCAGCTTTGCGTTTGGATGTGGACTCTGAGCCCAGGCCCCTCAGGCCCACCTGCTCGTTCCACAAAGCACGCCATGTGGCTCCTGAAGTGGAATCAAGCGCACCCCCCGTTCCATGGGCCCAGAATACAACGGGGTCACCGGTCCACCATCCTGAGAGCAGCTCAGGGTCCCCTAGCTCTGCAGGTGCCGCAGCAGGATCTGCATGAGGTCGAAGGTGGTGAAGCTGATGCCCACGGCGATGGGACCCTTGACCCAGTTCATGCTCAAGCCTTTGTAGAGGCCGCGCACGGCGCCCTCTTCCCGCACGATGGTGCGCAGCGTGCAGGCGATGGAGGCGCGCGGGTAGCCCGTGACGCCGGCCGTCTGCATGCGCCGCCGCACCACATCCAGCGGGTACGAGGCCGACTGCCCGATGAGGCCAGCGCAGGCGCCGAAGATCATGCGCTCGAAGGGGTAGGGCTGCCGGCGGCCGCTGTACTCTGCAGGGCGAGGGGCGGGAGGGCCATGAGGGCGCCGCGAGGGGGCGCGCACCCCGCACCCGTGTGCGAGCCTTTGCACCCCTAGGAGCAACCTGCGTGCATATATACACATGCACTTGCACCCCCACGTGTGTTCGCACTCATGCGCACCCACACGCCCCACTGCCTCACCTCCGGGTCGCTCCTTTCACTCAAACTCGAGAAATAAAATTTCTTTTTTTTTTTGAGATGGAGTTTCACTCTTGTTGCCGAGGCTGGAGTGCAATGGCCCAATCTCGGCTCACTGCACCCTCCGCCTCCCGGGTTCAAGCAATTCTCCTGTCTCAACCTCCCGAGTAGCTGGGAATACAGGCATGCACCACCACGCCTGGCTAATGTTGTATTTTTAGTAGAGACGGGGTTTCTCCATGTTGGTCAGGCTGGTCTCAAACTCCTGACCTCAGGTGATCTGCCTGCCTTGGCCTCCCAAAGTGCTGGGATTACAGGCATGAGCCACCAAGCCCGGCCGAGAAATAAAATTTCTTTTTTTTTTTTTGAGACGGAGTCTCGCTCTGTCGCCCAGGCTGGAGTGCAGTGGCGCAATCTTGGCTCACTGCAAGCTCCGCCTCCCAGGTTCACGCCATTCTCCTGCCTCAGCCTCTCCGAGTAGCTGGGACTACAGGCGCCCGCCACCACGCCCGGCTAATTTTTTGTATTTTTAGGAGACAGGGTTTCACCGTGGTCTCGATCTCCTGACCTCGTGTTCCACCCGCCTCGGCCTCCCAAAGTGCTGGTATTACAAGTGTGAGCCACTGCGCCGGGCTGAGAAATAAAATTTCTTAAAAGGCAGAAACACACAGAGAATCATAGAACCAATTCCTAGAGCCACTGCTCACATCTAATCAGCTCTACTCCACGTCTAGTAAAGGAACATTCTGGGTGCTCCCGTGCCTGGTCCCCGACCTGCGCTCTCCCTGGGGAGCCCCTGCGAGCTGTTGCACAGAGTGAACATAAGTGACCATGAACTTCACCCCGCTCTGTCTTGTGGGTCTAAATGGAGTGTGTGGGTGTGGAGGAGGAAGGAGCAGCAACAGGTCAGTAGGGGTTCTTTAAACATTTGTAATAGTAAATTTAGAACTAGGAATTTAAAACAGCCAAGGCTGGGTGCAGTGACTCACGCCTGTAATCTCAGCACTTTGGGAAGCCAAGGCAGGCGAATCACTTGAGCCCAGGAATTGGAGACCAGCCTGGCCAACATGGAGAAACCCTGTCTCTACCAAAAACACACAAAAATTAGCCAGGTATGGTGGTGGGCGCCTGTGATCCCAGCTACTCAGGAGGCTGAGGCAGGAGAATGGCTTGAATCCAGGAAGTGGAGGTTGCAGTGAGCTGAGATCGTTCCACTGCACTCCAGCCTGGGCGACAGAGACTCTGTCTCAAAAAAAAAACAGCCAGACAGGAGACACTGTGATCTGCTCACCAGGTGGGCAAAAACAAGGGGTCTGATGGCATCATGTGGGGTGAGAACATGGGGACAAGGGGCTGGGAAGCACTCCAGAGAGAAACACTGAAAACAGGGTTTTACAGTCACATAAGGAGACGAGCTCCTGGATGTCGGCTGATCACAGAAAACCTGGCAACAGCCAAAGCGCACCCCAAGAAGGTAAGGCCCACTGTGCAGCCACTAAAAGGGCGGAACAGAGCACAGATGCTGGTGGATGCACCCCAAACCAGCTGAGCTGGGAGCTGCACTCACGGGTGAGCTGACTCCACTCGGAGCATTTTTTATACCTGTGAAAGGTGACATGGTTTTGTTCATGCCACAGATAAATACATACAGAAGTATTTTCAAAGCAGTCTTGAGGGGTGCAACCCTCACTTCTAATAAGAGGCCTCAGGAGAGAGACTTGGGTCCTCAACATTACCCCTAACATTTCTTTGACAAAAAATGTCTGGGAGTGGGCTGAGCGCAGTGGCTCACACCTTTAATCCCAGCACTTTGGGAGGCCAAGGCAGGAGGATTGCTTGAGCCCAGGAGTTGGAGACCAACTTGGGCAACAGAGGGAGATCCCGTCTCTACAAAAAAGAAAAAAAAAAAAACAAAATATCTGGGAGCAAATGTAGCAAAGTGTTAATGCCTGTTCACATGCGGTGGCAGGTATGAGTATTATATCATTCTTTGTACTTTTTGATTTTCTCCCAACTACCAAAACAAGCAAGAGTACTTCCCTTCCATCTGGGTTTTACCCATATGCTTTGCATGTGTGCTTGTGAAGAGGTGAGGTGGCTGTCAATGCTCCGGGTAACACACTGGGCTTCCCAGAGTCGCTTGTTTTTTCTTGAGACAGGATCTCACTTTGACACCTAGGCTGGTGTGCAGCGGTGAGATCACAGCTCACTGCAGCCTTGACCTCCCAGGCTTGGGTGATCCTCCCACCTCAGCCTCTCCAGTAGCTGGGACCACAGGCATGTGCCACCATGCCTAATTTTTTTGTATCTTTGGTAGAGACAGGGTTTTGCCATGTTGCCCAGGCTGGTCTGGAACTCCTGACCTCAAGTGATCTGTCCACCTCAGCCTCCCAAAGTGCTGGGATTACAGGCACGAGCCATGGCACCAGCCAGAGTTCCTCTCACATAGGCATTTAAGGCAGTGAGTCCAGGTTCCTCAGTGGTGGCTGCACACAGTGTGTTTTCTCCCGATTTGGATGTGGGTCTACAGCCTGCCCAACCCAGGGGTTGTACCCCACTCCGCCTCGTCTCCAGGTCTGTGTGACCCAGGTGGAGCTGTGGTCCCCAGGGAATGCTTCCTGAACGTCCCCTCCCTATGCTCCCAGCTCTCCTTACCTCTGTGCAAGCTCTTAAGCGTCTCATAGGTGAAGAAGCTCAGGCCAGCGTAGGGAATGACCCCCAGCACGGTGGGCATAAATCCATGGTAGAGAGTCTTCATCCCCTCTTCTCTCGAGATGCGGATGAAGACATGAAAGATGTTGCTGTACCTGCCAGGACAGAGCAGCCCAGCAGGTGGGAGTCAGGCCTCCCAGGCACAGGGAGGAACCACAGAGGCTCTCGGCTCCTCCCACAGCCGGCTGGGCCTGGGTGTGTCTGGATGTTGATGTTTTCCTTCTTCAAGACATATAACCCCATCGCCCAAGCTTTGTTATTAGAGGGGAAATGCATGCGTAAGCCCAGACTCCACCTTCGCCACGGGAAGCAAGTGCTCAGCCCTCGTCTTTTTTTTGTTTCTTTGTTTTTGTTTTGAGATAGTCTCCCTCTGTTGCCCAGGCTGCAGTGTAGTGTCACAGTCTCGGTTCAATGCAACCTCTGCCTCCTGGGTTCAAGTGATTCTCCTGCTTCAGCCTCCCAAGTAGCTGGGATTACAGATATATGCCAGCAGACATGGCTAATTTTTATATTTTTAGTAGAAATAGAGTTTTGCCATGTTGACCAGGCTGGTCTTGAACTTCTGACCTCAGGTGATCCACCCACCTAAGCCTCTCAAAGTGCTGGAATTACAGGCGTGAGCCACCATGCCCGGCCTCCATTCTTACACTTTTTTTGTCTTTTTTTTTTTTTTTTTTTTTGGAGACAGGGTCTCACTCTGTGGCCTGGCTGGAGTGCAATGACATGATCATGGCTCACTGCAGCCTCAAGCTGCCAGACTCAAGCAATCCTCCTCCCTCGGCCTCTGGAGCAACTGGGACCACAGGCATATGCCACCACATCAGGCTACTATTTCAGTTTTTGTAGAGATGAGATCTTGCTATGTTGCCCAGGCTGGTCTCAAACTCCTGGGCACAAGCGATCCTCCTGCCTTGGCCTCCCAAAGTGCTGGGATTACAGGCATGAGCCACCGCACCCGGGCCCAAGCCCGGTCTATTCTTACACATTTTTCATGATCATGGTATCTTTCCTGAATTAAGCATTCCAGTCTCTCACACTTTTTTTTTTTTTTTTTTTTTTTTGAGAGACAGAGTCTGGCTCTATTGCCCACGCTGGAGTACAGTGGCTCGATCTCGGCTCACTGCAACCTCTGCCTCCCGGGTTCAAGCAATTCTCCTGCCTCAGCCTCCCAGGTAGCTGGGAATACAGGTGTGTGTCACCATGCCCGGCTAATTTTTGTATTTTTAGTAAAGACGGGGTTTCACCATGTTGCCCAAGCTGGTCTCAAACTCCTGACCTCAAGTGAGCCGCCCACCTCGGCCTCCCAAAGTGTTGGGATTACAGGCATGAGCCACCGCGCCCAGCCATATTCTTACATTTTATTTTATTTATTTATTTTTTTGAGATGGAGTCTCGCTCTGTCGCCCAGGCTGGAGTGCAGTGGCGCAATCTCGGCTCACCGCAAGCTCCGCCTCCCGGGTTCACGCCATTCTCCTGCCTCAGCCTCCCGAGTAGCTGGGACTACAGGCGCCCGCCACCATGCCCGGCTAATTTTTTGTATTTTTAGTAGAGACGGGGTTTCACCGTCTTAGCCAGGATGGTCTCGATCTCCTGACCTCGTGATCTGCCCGTCTCGGCCTCCCAAGGTGCTGGGATTACAGGCGTGAGCCACCGCGCCCAGCCATATTCTTACATATTTTTAATGCATCTGTGCCCAGTTCAAAATGAAGACTCTTAGTTTGATCTAAGCAGAAAGTGACCCCCAGGCTAAGAGAACAAATTGCTGCCTTTCTGGAACAGCTGCAGAATAACACACCAGGCCTGCCCTGTGGACACAGAGGCCCAGATGCAAACCCCAGGGGCCCGATAGAGGGATTCCGACCTGGGAGCCCCGGAGACACAGAGCCCCCGGGGCTGATGCGCATCACCGATGTGAGGACTCACATTTCTTTTGGGGTTACGGCCATCCGCGCTCTGACCAGGTCCAGGGGGTAGGTCAGTGAAGCGGCTGTCGTTCCAGCCAGTGCACCGGCGAAGAGGCGAGGCCAAGGGGGCAGGGCTCTGAACAGGGCAGGAGGAGAAGGCGAGACGGCAGTGAGGGGGCTGCAGATGCACAGAGGCCCAGCCTGGAGCACCCGCACGTCTCTGCTGGGGCGGGGACAGGGGTGGGGACCGAGGAACACGAGGCGGGTTTGGCTTCCTCGTGGCCAAGCTGATGGGGTCTCTGGAGTGGGCCTCATTTTGAGGTTTACATGGCTGCCTTCCCTTCCCCACTGCTGGCATAAATTAATGATGCGTATTTTCCCTACGGCCCTGGGGGCACAGTAGCCTGCCCCTCTGGGATTTATGTGTGGGGGTGGAGAAACGTCTGGAGACAAACGGGCAAAGGAGAGGAGCTCTGAAGACAGAATAGGGCATGTAACAGAGTCAGGGGGCGCCTCAGGAGGGCCTGGGTGAGGAGTCTCCCGGTGTTTCCTTGTTGGAAGAGGGAAGGCAGGGCTAGGTGCAAGGCACGAAGAGGAAAACGCGGAGGGGGCGGGGCATAGGGAGGGCAGGGGGCGGGGCGTCAGAAGAAAGGGGGCGGGGCGGGGCAGGGCGGGGCCTCACTCTCCGCGGAAGCCATAGTAGCTGCCCAGGATGCGCTTGTACTCCTCGTGTGCGCTGAACTGGATGGCGGCGTAGGGCACCACGCGCACCATGGTGGCCGAGTTCCCGCGCCACAAGCTGAGAAAGCCCTCGTTGAGGTAGGTGTAGTAGAGGACCCGGAAGGCCTCCTGGAGATAAGCGGGGAGGTCAACATCCCTCTGCCTATGCCTGCCCTCCCTGCGCGCCTCTGTGACCAGCAGAGCGCTGAAAGTGCGGAGGCGGGGCCGGGGTGACCCCATCTCCATGCACAGTACACAACCCCACCCCCATGTGAGGGCCCCACCCCGATTTGTCCAGACTGACATTATCAACCCCAGCCCCGTCCCTCCTCCCTATGTTTTCTGGGCCTCCCACCCCAGCAAGTTCTCTTGGGGACTGCAAAGCGAACCGGGCTGCAAAGCGAACCAGGCTGCAAAGCAGCTCGGAGCCCTGCCCAAGGGCATGTCTGTTGGTGTTTGGCATTCTAGCTTTTACAGTTTATCTTTTTCTTTATTAAGAAGGTAGCACCTGCTCTGTGTTTAACAAGAAATCAAACATGTAAAGGTTGTTTTAGAGCTGTTGAGTCTCCCCACCCCACTGCCGGAAGGACACTCAGGATGTCCCGTCAGTTCCCAGGCTGGGCTGTGTGCAGGGAGAGCTGGGGATGGGAAGACAGGTAGTCCTGTCCTCACCCCTGAGACTCTCCTCAGACCACCTGCCTAACTTCTGCCAGCCCATCAGGGTAGTGGTGACTGTCCCCAGGCTGGGGCAGTGACATAGTGGCTCACCTTTGCAGAAAATCTTTTTGAAGACACTGGAAAAAAACAAAAGCACAAAAGCCACTGAGATGCAAAGGACAGAACCTCCCGTCTGCGTGGCCCCACCCCCGGCACCCCCTAGCAGAGTCACCCTCCTCTTCCTCCCTAATCTTGTCCCAGGAATGGGAGCTGAGCTGAGCTGACACCCAACCCCCAGAATAGTGAGGGTCTCCAGTGAGAGGAGAACGTGTCTGAGATGGGTTGACACTCAGCACCCTGTCCCTGGACTAGACTACCATTCACCCAAACCCCTGCAGGGAAGGTGTCCCAGCCTCCAGGCACTTGGGCCTCAGCTGAAAAGCCCTGGCTCTCAGAACAAGGCCTGCAGGGATCTATCCTCTCTCCCGGACATGCCCCTCCCAGGGCCCCAGCACAGGAACCGCTATCCTGCCTCTCCCACCCCCTGTGGCTGCCGGGTTCCCTTTCTGGCTCTGTGCTGCCTTTGGGCATGGGGGACCCGAGCCATGGTTGGCCATGAGCACTCTTGGGAGAGACCCAGAAAAACAGGCCACAAATGGTCACCAGGAGCCTCTGACGTGGTCTGGCAGCCGGCCTCCCTCACCCCTCACCACCCACCGCTTGTGTGTGCAACGTGCATGCGTGCCTGCTGCCTCCAGGGTTGAACCCCAGTTCCCTGCAGAACACAACACCCTGCACCTGCTGATGCGCACTTAAAGGGGCCTGCCCTGGCCAGGTGCAGTGGCTCAAACCTGTAATCCCAGCACTCTGGGAGGCTGAGGCAGGTGGATCACCTGAGGTCAGGAGTTCGAGACCAGCCTGGCCAACATGGCGAAACGCTGACTCTACTAAAAAAAAGTACAAAAAAATTAGCCAGGCATGGTGGCAGACTCCTGCAATCCCAGTTACTCAGGAGGCTAAGGCAGGAGAATCGCTTAAATCCAGGAGGTGGAGGTTGTGGTGAGCAGAGATCGCACCACTGCACTCCAGCCAGGGGGACAGAGAGAGACTTTGTCTCTAAATAAATAAATAAATAAATGGGGCTGTCCCTTTCGAAGGCCTGCCAGCTCACTGGATGCCCATGACAGCCAAGGAGGAGGCAGATATCCATGCCTCCACTTTACGGAAGAGGAAACTGGGACACAGAGAGGGTAGGGGATCGGCTCAAGGTGGTGGGAAGGGCCTGGCTCAAGCCTGCAGATTCTTCCCAAACAGCTGAGGGGCAGAGGGCCCGGGCCGTAACCATCTTGCTTCTGGGCCCTAGGCAGGAACTGGTAACTGTTTGAAGGGGGCAAAGGCAACCTCTTCAGAGGACCCTGTGACTGTTTAACCCTAGGGAGGGAGGGCGAGGGTTTCTGTTGAGGGTTTAATTTCTGTCCTCTGAAAAGCTATGTCTGAGTTCTAACCTCTAGACCCCAAGAAGGTGACCTTATCTGAAAGCAGGGCCTTTGCAGATATAACAGAGTTAAGGTAAGGTCATACTGGGTTAGGGTGGGCCCTAAATGCGAATTGGTGTCTTTATAAGAAGAGAAAACAGGCCGGGCGTGGTGGCTCATGCCCGTAATCCCAGCACTTTGGGAGGCCAAGGCGGGTGGATCACTTGAGGCCAGGAATTCAAGACCAGCGGGGCCAACATGGCGAAACCTGTCTCTACTAAAAATACAAAAAAATTAGCCAGGCGTGGTGGTGCGTGCCTGTAGTCCCAGCTACTCGGGAGGCTAAGGCAGGAGAATTGCTTGAACTGGGGAGATGGAGGTTGCAGTGAGCCAAGATCACACCACTGAACTCCAGCCTGGGTGACAGAGCGAGACTCTATCTCAAAAACAAACAAACAAACAAAAATAAATAAATAAATGGGAGAGAGAGAACACACACACACACACACAGAGGAGAAGGCCACGTGATGACAGAGGCAGAAATTGGAGCCATGCAGCCACAAGCCAAGGAGAACCAGGAGCCCCCAGAAGCCGGAAGAAGCAAGGAAGGATCCTCCCCTAGAGCCTCTGGAGGGAACACAGCCCTGCCCACACCTTCACTTCAGACTTCTGGCCCTGGGACTGTGAGAGAAAAAATTCCTGTTGTTTGAGGCCACCTGGTTTGTGGTGCTTTCTGACAGCAGCCCCAGGAAACTCGTACAGATTCAAAGTGGATTTTATTATTTATTTATTTATTTATTTATTTATTTATTTATTTATTTATTTATTTTTGAGACAGAGTCTCTCTGTCACCCAGGCTGGAGTGCAATGGCGCGATCTTGGCTCACTGCAATCTCCGCCTCCCAGGTTCAAGCGATTCTCCTGACTCAGCCTCCAGAGTAGCTGGGATTGCAGGTGCCTGCCACCATGTCCAGCTAATTTTTGTATTTTTAGTAGAGGCGGGGTTTCACCATGTTGGCCAGGCTGCTCTCAAACTCCTGACCTCAAGTGATCTGCCCACCTTGGCCTCCCAAAGTGCTGGGATTACAGGCAAGAGCCACTGCGCCAGGGCCTCTGAGTGTATTTTAAAGAGGCATTAAAAAAATCCAGTTGAGTGCAGTGGAGCACACCCATAGTCCCAGCTACTTAGGAGGGTTAGGCAGGAGGATCACTTGAGCCCAGGACTTTGAGGCCAGCCTGGGCAACAGAGAAAAACCTCATTTCTGGCCAGGCGCGGTGGCTCAAGCCTGTAACCCCAGCACTTTGGGAGGCCGAGGCAGGCGGATTACGAGGTCAGGATATCGAGACCATCCTGTCTAACATGGTGAAACCCTGTCTCTACTAAAAATACAAAAAAATTTAGCCGGGCGTGGTGGCGCATGCCTGTAGTCCCAGCTACTCGGGAGGCTGAGGCAGGAGAATGGCGTGAACCCGGGAGGCAGAGCTTGCGGTGAGCCGAGATTGCGCCACTGCACTCCAGCCTGGGTGACAGAGCAAGACTCCATCTCAAAAACAAAACAAAACAAAACCTTATTTCTAAAATAAATCTAAAAATAAAAACCAATTTGAAGCGTGGTTTGGGGGCCATGAAGGAGGAGGTGACCGCCTGGCAGCTTCTCTATCACATGGGGACGACCAACACTTACCTTGGAAGATGATTTTGGTTCGGTCCAGGGGTGCTACTGCTGTTTTGGCAAGGGCGCCAGCCAGGGCCCCGGACAGCAGGGAGCTGAGCACTTGCCTGTGGTCACGCTGCAACAGAACATGTGATCAGAGGTCAGAGGGCAGGGTCTGCTCCGCAGAGGACCTTGCCCCAGAAGTGCCTTCCTTACACCCTCTGGGCCAGGGCCGAGGGATGTACCCCACCCTGAGTGTGTTGGCCTTGGTTGATTCTGGGTGATCTGTGGTGGGTCCACAGGCCACAGAGCCTGCTGGAGACACAGTGAAAACCTCCCAGGATGACAGGGACCATCCACGTTGGAGGTGAGGTGTGCAGGTTTCACATTCTCAGAGACAGGCTCACAATAGGACTGGCCCACGTGCAAACTACAGTTCCCTCCACAGCCTGCGTGCACCTGACTACGGCACTGTGGCATTTTAGGTACACAGGGACTGAAAACAGGCACCAGGGACCGTTGGCGTCGGGGGGTTGGCAGTGGGTATCAGGCAAGCAGACCCTGACTCTCTGCCAGCGTGTCCCTTCCCACAACTTCCAATCAGGACTCCAGAGGTAGGCATCTATGACTCTTCATCCAGCCCAGTTGAGGGGGTGACAGCAACATTGATGATGGCTGCCAACCCGCATTGACTGCTCCCATGCCAGCCCGAGAACCATCGCTTTCTGGAGTCCTCTGGAGCTTCCCAAGTCCCCTGCTCCCCCACAGCCCTCCCTCCTTCCCTGGAAGGTCATGCCGCACAGCAGTGTGTCCGAGCCCTGTGGGATCCCATAGGCACCACCTGCCCGTCAGGTTGGAGTTTCCATTTCCCCTGCTGACTCGGCCACGGGACTCTCACTGAGAAGTGGCAGAGAGCATTCTGGAAAGTTCTGGACGGGAGGTGCTCTGATTCCATTTCCCCAGTGGACTCGGCCATGGGACTCACTGAGAAGTGGGGGAGAGCATTCTTCTGCCTCAGCCTGCAATGCTTTGCTGTCTGAATGTAACGTGGATGGGCAGGTTGTTCAGTGACTGCCAGGAATCTGCAAAGTCCCACCAGGCACAGGCATCCTGAAGGGCCTGGAGCCCCACAGTGCAGGGTGGGGGTGTGTGCAAGACCCTTCCTGTCCCCGTGGTGCCACTGGTCCAAACAGAGAGCCAGATGCCAACAGAATCATCAGATGAATGCAAATACAGCCACCCATCGGGAAGGTGCCACGAGGAGGTGGCCCAGGGTTCTGCAAGAACTCTGGGTGGGGGGTGAGAGGCTGAGCTTGAAGGATGAGGTGCAAGTCACTTTGGGGGTGTGTGTCATAGTATTAGGTGGGGAGGAATGAATACTCGGAGGCTAGGGTGAAAAGGAGCAGGGGACCCTGGGGGACCACAAGGAGGGCAGATTTGCTGGCACAGGGAAAGGGAGGGGGTCCAGAGAAGAGAAAGGAGATGGGAAAGAGAGGTAGGTGCTAGACCCTACAAAGCCTGGCAAGGAGGCTGATCTTTGCCCAAATAAATGAGTTATTTTTATTTTTATTTTTTTTGAGGCACAGTCTCGCTCTGTCACCCAGGCTAGAATACAGTGGTGTGATCTCAGCTCACTGCAACCTTTGCCTCTCGGGTTCAAGCGATTCTTCTCCCTCAGCCTCCCGAGTAGCTGGAATTACAGGCAAGCACCACCACGCCTGGCTAATTTTTGTATTTTTAGTAGAGATGGAGTTTCGCCATGTTGGCCAGGCTGGTCTCGAATTCCTGGCCTCAAGTGATCTGCCTGCCTCAGCTTCCTGAAGTGCTGGGATTACAGGCATGAGACACCATGCCCGGCCGAAATGGGCCATTTTTTTTTTTTTTTTTTTTTTTTTTGAGACGGAGTCTTGCTCTGTCCCCCAGGCTGGAGTGCAGTGGCACAATCTCGGCTCACTGCAACCTCCGCCTCCTGGGTTTACGCCATTCTCCTGCCTCAGCCTCTCCGAGTAGCTGGGACTACAGGCGCCCGCCACCACGCCCGGCTAATTTTTTTTGTATTTTTAGTAGAGACGGGGTTTCACCGTGGTCTCGATCTCTTGACCTCGTGATCCGCCCGCCTCGGCCTCCCAAAGTGCTGGGATTACAAGCGTGAGCCACCGCGCCCGGCGGGCCATTTTTAATATGACCAGAGTGGGGCCGGGCACTGTGGCTCATGCCTATAATCTCAGCACTTTGGAAGGCCGAGGCAGGCAGATCACCTGAGGTCAGGAGTTCGAGACCAGTGTGCCCAACGTGGTGAAACCCCGTCTCTACTAAAAATGTGAAAATTAGCCGGGCATGGTGGTGGGTGCCTGTAATCCTAGTTACTCAGAAAACTGAGGCAGAAGAATCGCTTGAACCCGGGATGCCAAGGTTGCAGTGAGCCGTGATTGCACAACTGTTCTCCAGACAGGGTGACAGAGTGTCTGAAAAAATAAAAAATAAAAATAGTGACCAGGGTAGAAGCGGCTCCTGCAGAAACCCAGGATAGATATGGTGGAGGCTGGAGATGGGGAAGGGATGTGGGAGCACTTCTCAGGTGTAACAGGCAGCCGGAGTCGGACTGAGCATGGCTGCCCCCACCTCCGGAATTTGCTCAGCTCAGTGGGTGGCCCGGGGTAAAGGGCCTGGCCTGAGTCTGTCCACACACCTGGCCTAAATCCCAGCTCTGCCCCGACTGAGCTCAGGTAGAGGGTGCCCTCTTTGGTCTCCCAGTCATATCTTTGAAATGGCAAGGTGCCAGCTCTCAGACCCTCTCCCACATGTCCTGGGCTACCCAGCAGCCTTGTACCCCCAGTCTGGTTCCACAGAACACAGCCTCCTTTTCCTCAATGCCCCCAGGGTCCCCTCCACCAGCCCAGCCCTCCCTTCCTCAAAGGGACAGATTGCACATCGATTTTGTTTCTGAGGCCAAACTTCGCCATGGGGTTTGATCTTGTCCTAGCTTCTCGGAGGCTGTCTTTGGGGACCTCTGCCTTTTCTGGGACATGCAGCCAGGTTGCAGACGTCTGGTTCCATGAGCTTTGAGAAATGCGGGCGCTTGGTGGTGGTCCCAGCAGCAGTCCAAGGCCTTACCAGCTCCGGGCCAGTTTCTTCTCTGAATCAGTCGGACCAGCTGCTCCCCTCTGGAATGGGCCTCTGTGTGCAAATGGAATATTCCCTGGAGAGTGCCTCCCTGCACCCTGCTGGAGACACAGAGTTCTTCCACCTCCTCCATTCGGTGGTTATCTCCTATCAGTTTGTTGTTTTGTTTGTTTGTTTTTTGAGACAGAGTCTCGCTCTGTCCACCAGGCTGGAGTGCAGTGGCGCAATTTTGGCTCACTGCAACCTCTGCCTCCCTGGGTTCAAGTGGTTGTCCTGCCTCAGCCTTCCCAGTAGCTGGGATCACAGGTGTGCGCCACCCTGCCTGGCTAATTTTTGTATTTTTAGCAGAGATGGGGTTTCTCCACGTTGCCCAGGCTGGTCTCGAACCCGAGGCTCAGGTGATCCGCCTGTCTCGGCCTCCCAAAGTGTTGGGATTACATGCGTGAGCCAGCAGGCCCAGCCGAGGCTCTTAATGTTACAAAGCCAACTCTGTGTTGTTTTTTTGAGATAGGATCCCACTCTGCCACCAGACTGGAGTGCAAGCGTATGATCATAGCTCACTGCAGCCATGACCTCTTGGGTTCAGGTGATCCTCCCACCTCAGCCTCCTCAGTAGCTGAGACCACAGATGTGTGCCACCACACCCAGCTAATTTTATTTTTTTGCAAAGACAAGGTCTTGCTATGTTACCCAGGCTGTTCTCAAACTCCTGGGTTCAAGCAATCCTCCCGTCTTGGCCTGCCAGAAGTGCTGGGATCTCTGGTGTGAGTCACCATGCCTGGCCAATGCTAAATCTTAGTATCAGGAACACACATCCATAAACTGCACCTCTCAAGGTGGCCACCAGTGGCACCTGGAGGACATGTGTTGGGGCCAGTTCACATGCTCAGTGGAGGCTGCTGCCTCTGGCTGACACTTCCAGCTCCTCTCTAACACAAACACCTTATTATCCAAAGAGCTAGGAGCAGGCATCACTGAGGGGTCAAAGTTTCAAGATCCATCATGTGGGGAGATCCTACGAAAGAAGAATTTGTCGGCCAGGCAGCTGAAGAGAAAGTGGGCAATCCCAGATGGGATGCATGTTGGCCATAAACACCATGGGAAGAGACTCAGTGTTTTTTGTTTGTTTGTTTTTTTCTGAGACAGGATCTCACTCTGTCGCCTAGGCTGGAGTGCAGTGGCACGATCTCAGCTCACTGCAACCTCCACCTCCTCAGTTCAAGCAATTCTCCCACTTCAATCTTATGGGGAGCTGGGATTACAGGTGCGTGCCACCATGCCTGGCTGATTTTTGTATTTTTAGTAGAGACGGGGTTTCACCATGTTGGCCAGGCTGGTCTCGAACTCCTGACCTCAAGCAATCCTCCCACCTGGGCCTCCCAGAGTGCAGGGATTACAGGTGTGAGCCACCATGCCCAGCCAAGGCTCAGCTTCTTAATCAAAGAAAAGAGACTTTGCAGAGTGAGTCCCTCCCCCCTTGGGGCTGGCCAGGCGGACCAAGAGCAATGTTGTCGGGGCCTGCCAGCACAGAGGAGAATGGGCATGTGTGTGTGATGCCCAGCAAGTGACCAGCACTGGCGCATTTCTGCGTGTGGTTCAGCAGCCACCGCTGCCTCAAGCTTGTCCACGTGGCGGGATCCACGTTGCAGACCCCCTCCTCTCCGGCATGCAGAGCAACAGCCATATCCAGGTGTTCTTCCAGCTCTGTTGGGACCTTCACTAAACTTCAAGGCACGTGCCTGCCCTGTGCCTCAGTCACCTGGTGGTGACCCCGGTGAATGAGTCCTCCTGCCTGCCTGCTGCTCTGAGATGCCACCTGGAATCCGGGGAAAGGTCGGGAGGCCTGGAAGATGACGCCACCTCAGCCTTTGACCCCATGGACTTTGAAAACTGCCTGTGCGGTTGGCCTGAGTCAGGCCCTGGGAGTGCAATGATTTCTGCGTGGGGCTGGGTCGGTCCGTGTTTCAGGTTCAGCTGAGAGGACTTAGGGGCCAGTGGGGGGTTCTGGTTTCTATGGTGAACAACAGGGCTGACCCAATTGCTTTGAGAGAATATCTTTTCTTCAGTGGAATTGTGGATTTAAGAGGTGAACTTGGAAACAGAGTAAAGACCAAGCATGCCCACCCCCTTTAGCTCTCTGCATTTGGCTTTTTTTTTTTTTTTTTTTTTTTTTGAGACAGGCTTTCACCCTGTCGCTCAGGCTGGGGTGCAGTGGCACAATCTTGGCTCACTGCAACCTCTGCCTCCCAGGTTCAAGCGATTCAACTGCCTCAGCCTCCCAAGTAGCTGGGATTACAGGTGTGTGCCACCACGCCTTGCTAATTTTTATATTTTTAGTAGAGATGGGGTTTCACCATGTTGCCCAGGCTGGTCTCAAACTCCTGGTCTCATATGATCCTCCCACCTCAGCCTCCCAGAGTGCTGGGATTATAGGCATGAGCCACCATGACTGGCCTTGGCTAATTCCTTAGTGTTCCAAAATCTGAGGGAGAAAATGGGGCTCCAAGACATGTCTGATACCTCAGGCTACCCACCCCACGCTGGCACTGGGTTTGGTTTTGGCCTCTTACCAGGTGGCTGGGCTGGTTGGATTCACATCACAAGTGGGGCTTTCGGTGGAATAGAGGGTGGCTGGCGTCCTCCATCCCATGACCTTATAGTATCTGGGGCCGTGGGAGCAGAGAGGCTCCACCACTCCACCCTCAGCCCAGGTAGGCAGGGGTACCAACTTGCACATCCTAGGTGCAGGGTGATTTCTGATGGGGTGCATGGAGCACAGGAGAGGGATCCCTGAGCCTGTTTGGAGGGGGCGCAGAGGTTGGGAGGAGGGGGCGGGGAGCCTGGGAGGGGGGGTGGGGAGGCTGGGGCTCCAGGAGAACACCCATCCCAGGAGGCCGGGGTACTTGCCTTTGATGAGACGGACGAGGACAGGACAGCCTCGGCATCCTCATGCAATCGCACCGGGCCTTCCTTCACACCATTACCCATACCAGGCCTGCTCGGAATGGCAGGAGACTCGGTTCTGGGGGGGTAAGGGGAGGTGGTAAGATATGGCGAGATCCTGAGAGATGGTGGGTGTTCCACCAGCCTTTTCCTATCCCGGTTTCTGGCTCCCCACGTGGAGAGGGATGCCCTCAACTGCATTCTGCGGCCACGGTCCCGTGTGTACTGCTTAATCATTTACAAAAGCCTTTCTTGTTGGCACTGGAATGTAATCCTCACAAACAGTCTGTTCTTTTTCCAAATCGGGTGCCCAGGGAGCAAACAGGCTCAGAGAAGTTAAGCAGCCAGCCAAGGTCACACAGCTACCAGCGGGTTGTGGGGCCAGTGTGGCCAAGGTGCTCAGTGCTCGGTGCCAACACCACTGTCAGGCCAAACATCCAGTGGGCTTGTGTCAGCTTGGACCCAAGGGTCTCTGTCCACTAAAATACTCTATTTTTTATTTATTTTTTTGAGACGGGGTCTCACTCTGTCACCCAGGCTGGAGTGCAGTGGCACGATCTTGGCTCACTGCAACCTCCACCTCCCAGGTTTAAGCAATTCTTGTGCTTCAGCCTCCCAAGTAGCTGGGACTACAGGTGCCCACTACCACACCCAGCTAATTTTTTTATTTTTAGTAGAGATGGGGTTTCACCATGTTGGCCAGGCTAGTCTCGAACTCCTGACCTCAGATGATCTGCCTGCCTTGGCCTCCCAAAGTGATGGGATTATAGGCATGAGCCACCGCACTCGGCCTTTTTTTTTTTTTTTTTTTTTCCCCACCCAGGCTCGAGTGCAGTAGAACAATCATAGCTCACTGCAGCCTCAAATTCCTGAGCCCAAGTGATCCTCCCACTTGGTCAGCTAAGGGTGTTTTTTTTGTTGTTTTTGTTTTTGCTTTGACAGAATCTCCCTCTGTAGCCCAGGCTGGAATGCAGTGGCATGATCTCGGCTCACTGCAGCCTCCGCCTTCCAGGTTCAAGTGATTCTTATGCCTCAGCCTCTCAAGTACCTGGGATTACAGACATTTACTACCAAACCCAGCTATTTTTTTTTTTATTTTTAGTAGAGCTAGGGTTTTGCCATGTTGGCCAGGCTGGTTTTGAATTCCTGGCCTCATGTGATCCTCCTGTTGTGGCCTCCCAAAGTGCTGGGATTACAAGCGTGAGCCACCGCGTCCGACTGGGTTGGCTAATTTTTATTTTTCATTTTATATTTTGTAGAGACAGGGACTCACTATGTTGCCCAGGCTGGTCTGGAACTCCTGGGCTCAAGCGATTCTCTGGCCTCAGCCTCCCAAAATGTTGGGATTCCAGACATGGCCACCGTGCCTGGTTAGTTTCCATGCTTTAAAATCATCCAGTAAATGAAAACGCATTACTGCAAAGTGACGCAAAGGGTGCAGAGGCCCCAGAGCAGGCATCAGTGCCGGTGAGTGACGCTGTACAAAGTGCACTTGGGATTCTGCTACACCAGTCTCCACTGCTGACTCTCCTAGTGAACATGGACCCATGGGCACGGGCTCTGGGAGAAACACCTGCTTCAAAGATGGGGCCGGAGAGAAAGGATGAGCCTGGAGCACATACGTGGAGGTGCCAGTCATGGAGGGCATGCTCACAAACAGAAACTAAAGCAGATGGGTGTGGCGAGGGGGTCATGGGCACCCACCGAAAGAACGCTTGATGGCCAAAGCTGGAACAGTTTGAGTAGAAATGGAAAAAAACATAAAGCAGTCATGGATGAAAGCCTGAACTATAAAATAACCATGAGTCCATATAATATAAAGAAATGACAGAATAAGTAAGTACATGGTAGGGAAGAGACAAATCTCCCAGGCAAAGGATTCCCAAATAGCTCAGCAGCTCGGACCTCCAGGAGGGGCCATGCTTGCTGCCCTCAGGTGTGGCTGCGCTTAGCGGCTTCTTTCCAAAGAGTGCAGTCTGGAAAGGGGGCTGTCAGTGACTGCAGCACAGAAACCTGATGGATCCCAGCTGGGCTAGGTGATCCAGGGCAACGCTGGCTAGGATAAGTCAGGTGGACGCATGTGCCTCTGATGGAGTGTGACGACTAGGGTCTTCCTCCCCCAGTTCCATCACCCCATCTGACCATGAGAAAAACATCAGGCTGGGCGCAGTAGCTCATACCTGTAATCCCAGCACTTTGGGAGGCTGAGGCGGGCAGATCATGAGGTCAGGAGTTTAAGACCAGCCTGGCCAACCTGGCAAAATCCCATCTCTACTAGAAATACAAAAATTGGCCGGGCATGGTCGCGGGCGCCTGTAATCTCAGCTACTCGGGAGGCTGAGTCAGGAGAATCACTTGAACCCAGGAGGTGGAGGTTGCAGCGAGCTGAGATCACGCCACTGCATTCCAGCCTGGGTGACACAGCGAGACTCTGTCTCAAAAGAAAGAAAAGGAAAAAACACCAGACACATCCCACCGGAGGGGCATTCTCCAGCACCCCTGACCACTGCTCCCCAAAACTGGCACAGTCACCAAAAACAAAGACAGCCTGAGAAACCGTCTCAGCCCAGAGGAGTCTAAAGAGATGTGAGGACTAAAGGTCAGGTGGGATCCTTGGACAGAGAAAGGACATTCAGGAAAAATGGAGGAGCGTGAATAAAGTATGGAGCTCCATTAATATTAACACCGTCTCAGCACTTGTTCATTAATGAGGCAAATACAGCACAGCGCTGTGAGAGGTTATGCGTAAGGGACACTAGATGTGTGCGGTGTCAGGGAACTTGGCACAGCCTTTGCAATTTTTCTGTAAATCTAAAACTGCTCTCAGCTGGGCCTGGTGGCACGCACCTGGAATCCCAGTACTTTGGGAGGCTGAGGTAGGAGAATCGCTTGAGCCCAGGAGTTTGAGACAAGCCTGGGCAACATAGTGAGACCCCGTCTCTAGAGAAAAAAATTAGCTGGATGTGGTGGCATGCACCTGTGATCCCAGGTACTCAAGAGGCTGAGGTGAGAAGGTCACCTGAGCCCAGGAGGTTGAGGCTTCAATGAGCCGTGATTTCAGCAGTACACTCCAGCCTGGGTGCCAGAGCAAGACTGGGTCTCAAAAAATAAAAATAAAAAAAACTGCTCTCAAGCAGACAGAAACCAGGTTCTAAAGATCTTTACCAGCCGGTTGCTGGGGGTCGGCATCCTTCATCATCAGCCTGTGGGATGTGCTGTGTCTGTTTCACCCTCCCCTGCTACAATTAGCCATGTCCGACTGCTGCCCAGCACCACCCCTGCCACTACAGACCCTGGGGGCTGTCCTTGCACTTGGGCACTCGGGTGAGAACGGCGCAGCCTCTCTACTCCTCGATTCCTAGAATCGAGGTGCTGGGTCAGGTGGCCTGGACACATTCTGCAAAGTCGCCTTCCCCAGAAAGGATTCAGCCATTTGCCATCCCCCAACAGTGGGTGAGGTGCCCGAGGCCTGGGTCCTGGCCGAAGGGGGTCCCTCCCACCCTCCTGTGGGCTCTTGCTCTGAGCTCCTCAGGAGGTCACAGTCCTGTGAGGAACAGTCTCTCCAGAAGGACACTGCGGCCTCAGACCCTCCCTTGGCTACACCTGCCCAGCCTTTGTGAACAAGAAGAGCCACCAGCCAGGGCTGCCTGCAGTGCCCATGGTACCATCCTTCACTGGATCACCTGCCCGGGGCCAGGGCTCAGCCTCGAGTGGCACCCACAGACATAGACAAAGTCACTGCACAACCTGGCCGGAACTACACAAGGGTACTAGGCCCTGCAGGTGACAGAGCACTGAGGGCAGCTGGGGCTGGGGGACGTAACTGGAGGGGGTGGAACGATGGCCCCTGAAAGATACACCCTGCCCCCAGAACCTGTGAATGTGACGCTTTTAGGAAAAAGGGTCTGTGCAGATGTGATTAAGACAATATCTCTAGATGAGGGTTAAGGGTGGGCCCTAAGTGCAATGACTGGTGTCCTTGTAAGAGACAGAGTAGGAGACACAGACACAGAGGGGAGGGTTGAGGATGAGGCCTGGAGCACGGTAGGCCACCACAGCCAGTGCATGATCCCACAGCACAAGAGCAGCCTGCTTCTGTTCCAGCTGCCTCCTCATCCCGTGATGAGGCCAAGGAGGGAGTCCCGGCACCACCAGCATCCGCCACCCTCCCCATCTCAAGAAGAAGAGGGCCCCAGGGCACCAATGCCTGCAACCATCAGAGACACAGGTTTTCATGACATTCTTTTTGTTGTTGCTGCTGTTTTATAGTCAGGGTCTTGCTCTGTTGCCCAGGCTTGGGTGCAGTGGCATAATCATAGCTCACTGTAGCCTCGACCTCCTGGGCTCAAGCGATCCTCCCACCTCAGCCTCCTGAATAGCTGGGATTATAGGCTCATGCCACCATAACTGGCTAAGTTTTTAATTTTCTGTAGAGACAGGGTCTCCTTATGTTGCCCAGGCTGGTCTTGAACTCCTGGGCTCAAGTGATCCTCCTGCCTCAGCCTCCCCAAAGTGTTGGGATTCCAGGTGGGAGCCACTGCACCCGGCCATAACATTCTTGTGTTTCCACTGTACTTAATTTGTTTTTTTCCATCACCTCCCATTTTGCAGTAATATTGAATTTATTTTTAAGGTAGTGATACAAACTACCCTTTATTTTTATTTTATTAATTTTATTTTATTTTTGAGATGGAGTTTCATGCTTGTTGTCCAGGCTGGAGTGCAGTGGTGCAATCTTGGCTCACTGCAACCTCCACCTCTCGGGTTCAAGCGATTCTCCTGCCTCAACCTCCCGATTAGCTGGGATTACAGGCGTGCACCACCACACCCGGCTAAATTTTTGTATCTTTAGTAGAGACGGGGTTTCACCATGTTGGCCAGGCTGGTCTCAAACTCCTTGCCTCAGGTGATCTGCCCGCGTCGGCCTCCTAAAGTGCTGGGATTACAGGTGTGAGCCACCGCGCCCAGCCCAAACTACCTTTACATGAATTTAAGTTAGAAAAGACACCCATGAAGTGAATTCTAGAACTGGGTAGGGCAGACCGCAACCGGGGGAGGAGGTCCCCGAGGATTTCAGCAGAAATGGGCCCAAGAGTCACGCTTTTGTCTTTCGTCACAGCAGAAAGATGCTGCCTGTGTTCAGGAGTGAGCCGTGTTTGCTGCAGCTCAGGAAGGCAAAGGGAAAAGCCATGTGACATCCCGGACCCCGGGGACCACAGTGAGAACAAGGGATGGGGTTTGGGAAATGATAGCCTAAAATATGACCTTGGCCTTTGAGAACACAGAAGCAGGAAGCACTGTTTCTTTTCCCTTCTCCCCAGAAGCAGGTCATGAGACCCTCAGGTGGGAGGTGCCTCCCCTGTACCTGGAGGAGGGGAGCAGAAGATGCAGAGATGCCAAGAAGAACCTGAACAAACAGGCCTTGCTAAGTTCCCCCAAGGTTATTACCATTAAATCAGACGCTTTTTTGTTGTTGTTGTTGTTTTTTGAGACGGGGTCTCACCCAGGCTGGTCTTGAACTCCTGGGCTCAAGTGATCCTCCCGCCTCAGCCTCCCAAAATGCTGGGATTACAGGTGTGTGCCACGGTGCCCAGCCAGATCAGACCCTTTTGCCCTCTAATCAGATTTGCCCATGACTCTAATCTTCATCAAACCTAACATAAACATACTCAGGTTTACCTGTTTTGGGGGGAGGTCTTTGTTTCTGTATAAAGGCTCCCAAGACACGTAAAACTTGTTTTAAATAAATTTGTCTGCTTTTATCTTGTTAATCTGTCTTTTGTTACAGGGGCCTCAGCCATGAACCTAAGATGAGTGAGAAAAAGATATTTTCCTCTTCTGCATGGGGCGGCCACTTGGGGTGGCACCTCTGCCCCTTAATAAGCAGACACCGGCCGGGCGCGGTGGCTCACGCCTGTAATCCCAGCACTTTGGGAGGCCGAGGCGGGCGGATCACGAGGTCAGGAGATCGAGACCATCCTGGCTAACAGGTGAAACCCTGTCTCTACTAAAAATACAGAAAAATTAGCCGGGCGTAGTGGCGGGCGCCTGTAGTCCCAGCTACTTGGGAGGCTGAGGCAGGAGAATGGTGTGAACCCGGGAGGCGGAGCTTGCAGTGAGCCGAGATTGCGCCACTGCACTCCAGCCTGGGTGACAGAGCGAGACTCCATCTCAAAAAAAAAAAAAAAAAAAAAAAAAAGCAGACACCTGGCTGTGACTTTCAAGAAGAGGTGAAACTGACACGGGAGTTCCTAGGCATCATTTGGGGGGTTGGGGGACAGACACACTGGTTTGCTTCAAAACCGAAACTTGGCCTTCTCAAAGTGTAAGTCACTCACAAGTTCAAAGATGATTTATATAAAATAGGATCTGCAGGCCAAGGTGGGACAGGACACTAGATTGGCTACTTGTCAAAGTTTGTGCCTAAGAAAACAATCTTTGGAAAGGGCCCAAGGAAAGCTCAGAAGGCAGACTCCTGCTCTCCCTCCAGGGACCCCCAGTGGAACAGACATTCCTGCTGAAATGCCTTACTCTTCTCAGCTCATTTGTTAGAGTTTAGAGGTGTTTTTTTGTTTTTGTTTTTTGAGACGGAGTCTCGCTCTGTCACCCAGGCTGGAGTGCAATGGCGCGAGCTTGGCTCACTGCAACCTCTGCCTCCCAGGTTCAAGTGATTCTCCTGCCTCAGCCTCACAAGTAGCTGGGATTACAGGCATGTGCCGCCATGCGCAGCTAATTTTTGCATTTTTTTGTAGAGACGGAGTTTCACCATGTTGGGCAGGCTGGTCTCGAACTCTTGACCTCAGGTGATCCACCCTCCTCTGCCTCCCAAAGTGCTGGGATTACAGGTGTGAGCTACCACACCTGGCTGCCTGGAATCTGTTTTTTTTTTTTTATTTTATATATATATAATTTATTATTATTATTATTATTATTTTTTTTTTTTTTTTTTTTTTGAGATGGAGTCTTGCTCTGTCACCCAGGCTGGAGTGCACTGCTGCGATCTCAGCTCACCGCAACCTCCACCTCCCGGGTTCAAGCAATTCTCCTGCCTCAGCCTCCTGAGTAGCTGGGATTACAGGCACGCACCACCATGCCTGGCTAACTTTTTTGTATTTTTACTAGAGATGGGGTTTCACCATGTTGGTCAGGTTGGTCTCCAACTCCTGATCTCGTGATCTGCCCACCTCAGCCTCCCAAAGTGCTGGGATTATAGGCATTAGGCCCCCCGCCCAGCCCTGGAATCTGTTTTAAAGTCCAACTGCACATTTGTCAAATTCAGAGTATAAGTTGAGCTCTAAAAGGTGCCACCACACTTTGTTTCAGGAAGTACAGAAAGAACAGGTGCCCATTTGAATCAAAGTTGAGGATCACTGGCCAGGCGCAGTGGCTCACGCCTATAATACCAGCACTTTGGGCCAAGGAAGGCAGATCGCTTGAGGCTAGGAGTTCGAGAGCAGCTTGGGCAATATGGCAAAACACCGTTTCTACTAAAAATACAAAAATTAGCCAGGTGTGGTGCATGCCTGTAGTCCCAGCTACTTGGGAGGCCGAGGCAGAAGAATCGCTTGAACCCAGGAGGCAGAGGTTACAGCAAGCCAAGATCGTGCCACTGCACTCCATCCTGGGTATCAGAAAGAGACGCTGTCTCAAAAAACAAAAGAAAATGAAAAAAAAAAAGGCCGGGCGCAGTGGCTCATGCCTGTAATCCAAGCACTTTGAGAGGCCAAAGTGGGGGGATCACAAGGTCAGGAGATCAAGACCATCTTGGCTAACATGGTGAAACCCTGTCTCTACTAAAAAATACAAAAAAAAAAAAAAAAAATTAGTCGGGTGTGATAGCACATGCCTATAATCCCAGCTACTCAGGAGGCTGAGGCAGGAGAATCACTTGAACCCAGGAGGCGGAGGTTGCAGTGAGCTGAGATCGCGCCATTGCACTCCAGCCTGGGTGACCAGAGTGAAACTCCGTCTCGGGCGAGGCGCGGTGGCTCACACCTGTAATCCCAGCATTTTGGGAGGCCGAGGCAGGCGGATCACGAGGTCAGGAGATCGAGTCCATCCTGGCTAACACGTTGAAACCTCGTCTCTACTAAAAATACAAAAAAAATTAGCCGGGTGTGGTGGTGGGAGCCTGTAGTCCCGGCTACTCGGGAGGCTGAGGCAGGAGAATGGTGTGAACCTGGGAGGCGGAGCTTGCAGTGAGCCGTGATCGCACCACTACACTCCAGCCTGGGTGACAGAGTGAGACTTTGTCTCAAAAAAAAAAAAAATTGAAGATCAGATTTATATGCAGGGCTGGGGTGGGGTCTGGAACCATTCCTTAGAAACTGCTGGTAAGAGGCAGAAGAGGTGCAAGACAATGGCCAGTCCATGCATGGCAACAAAACTGTGGCCCAAAACCTGTGCAGCAACCAGCTCCGGAAACCAAGCACCAACCTCTGCAGCAATGCTCAGGACCTGGTCAGTGATTGCAGCTTCTCTAACATTGGCCCCCACTTCCAACTTAGGACCAACCAGAGAAAGCCAATTGTGTTTCCCTAAGCAACCCCACAGGACACTCGCTGTTAGCTGGCTGTCCCCAGCTTCCCCAGGCTGACAGCCTCCTGTGGGCTCACTTGAGCCTGCCCTTTTCCACTCCACAGCTCTCCCTCTCCCCTGCCTGCCTTGGAGCTTTGGCTGACTCCCTTGCAAACTCTGAATAAGCAGGCTGTGCTGCTCTCATTTGGATGGTCTTTGTTTTTCCAAGTAGCTCAATAAATGGGGGAGAAGAGACAGCACTTCCTTACAGTTGAATTTCAATTAATAAATGCAGATGGAATGATGGAAATAGAAAACACCATTAGGCAAAGGCCAGTATTAATTGTTGCCATCAAGAACCATGGGGACGGCTGGGCATGGTGGCTCACACCTGTAATCCCAGCACTTTGGGAGGCCGAAGTGGGCAGATCATATGAGGTCAGGAGTTCAAGACCAGCCTGGCCAACATGGTGAAACTCCGTCTCTACTAAAAATACAAAAATCAGCTGGGTGTGGTGGTGTGCGTCTGTAATCCCAGTTACTCAGGAGGCCGAGACAGGAGAATCTCGGCTTGAACCTGGGAGGTGGAGGTTGCTGTGAGCTGAGATCGTGCCACTGCACTCCAGCCTGGGCGACAGAGCGAGACTCTGTCACTAACACACACAGAAAAGAGATCCTGACATCTGTGACAATTCAGATGAACTTAGAAGATACATGAATAACCGAATAAGCCAGGCACAGAAAGACAGATGCTGCATGATCTCACTTATATGTGGAATTAGAAAAAAAAAAATCAAATACATAGAAATCGAGTAAAATGGCGGTTACCAGGAGCAGGGGGAAATGGGAAGATTGTAGGTCAAATGGAACAGAATTACAGTTATGGAAGGCAAGTATGCTAGAGATCTAATGGACAGCATGAGGACTATAGTTAATAACATTGTATCAATTACTGGTAACCTCACCCTCCCCACCCACCACACCCCCACAGATATGGTAACTATATGGGATGATTTTTTTTTTTTTTTTAAGAGACGGAGTCTCGCTCTTTCGCCCAGCCTGGACTGCAGTGGCGCTATCTCCGCTCACTGCAAGCTCCACTTCCCAGGTTCATGCCATTCTCCTGCCTCAGCCTCCCAAGTAGCTGGGATTACAGGCGCCCGCCACCGCGCCTGGCTATTTTTTTGTATTTTTAGTAGAGACGGGGTTTCACCGTGTTAGCCAAGATGGTCTCGATCTCCTGACCTCGTGATCCACCCGCCTCGGCCTCCCACAGTGCTGGGATTACAGGCGTGAGCCACCGCGCCTGGCCGGGATGATTTTTATATTAGTTTGCAGTTTGTTTGACTGTAGTAATCACTTCACTATATATTTATATCAAAGTAAATATATCAGAACATCACATTGTCCAACTGGGCAACATGGAAAAGCCCCATCTCTACAAAAAATACAAAAATTAGCCAGGTGTGGTGGCATGTACCTATAGTTCCAGCTACTCAGGAGGCTGAGGCAGGAGGATCATCTGAAACCAAGAAGTTGAGGTTACAGTGAGCTGAGATCGCACCACTGCACTCCAGCCTGGGTGAGAGAGCAAGACTATGTCTCAAAAAAACAAAACAAAACAAAACAAAACAAAAAAACAAGCAAAACCCCCCAAAACCACACAACATGTTGTACACGTTAAATATGAACAATTTTAAAATGTTATTTCAAAAAAAATGGACTAGCCTTAAATAAAATAAAACCATGGGCAGATGCTACAATGAGTGGGTGAAAACAGGATGAGAAATAGGGTGTTTGCATGGCCTCTGAGCATCTCCCTACAGGACACTTAATAATTTCTCTGGACCGGGTGTAGTGGCTCACGCCTGTAATCCCAGCACTTTGGGATGCCGAGGAGGTGGATCACCTGAAGTCAGGAGTTCGAGACCAGCCTGGGCAACATGGTGAAACCCTGTCTCTACTAAAAATACAAAAATTAGCCAGGTATGGTGGTGCTCACTTGTAGTCCTAGCTACTCAGGAGGCTGAGGCAGGAGAATCGCTTGAACCTGGGAGGCAGAGGTTGCAGTGAGCCGTGATCATGCCACTGCACTCCAGCCTGGGTGACAGAGCGAGACTCTCCCTCATAAAGTGCTAAAACAAACAAAGCCTGGAGAAAACCAGCAGCTTCTGGGGCATGCCAAGTCTGGGAAACACATGTTGGGTGTCTGTGGCTATAGAAGGACTGGCCGGGTGATCTGACTTCTCTCGGTCCAGGCCCTCCAGGGCACATGGTCCCAAGGGGTACTGTGGAGGGTGACTCTGAGCCAGTGTGGCTACACCCAGGGGCTGTGTTGAGGGGCAGGGAAGGGCACTGGCAGCCCTGGTTTTCAGGGAACCCATTGCCCTTCTCAGCAGAGTGCACCCTGACCCTGGCTGGCCCCCTCCCCTCCCCTCCCCTCTCCCCTTCTCTCCCCTCCCCTCCCCTCCCTATGTCTGGGGCCATGCTCAGGCAAAGGCCTTCCTTCCTCCAGGGTCTGTTTCTGCCTCTGCATGTGGCTACTGGCCGGATGTGGTGGCTCACACTGTAATCCTAACACTTTGGGAGGCCAAGGCCAGCCTCACCTGAAGTTCAAGACCAGCCTGGGCAAAATGGCAAAAGCCCGTTTCTACTAAAAATACAAAAATTAGCTGGGCATGTGGTGGGCACCTGTAATCCCAGCTACTCGGGAGGCTGAGGCAGGAGAAGAGCTTGAACCTGGGAAGCAGAGGTTGCAGTGAGCTGAGATCGCGGCACTGCACTCCAGCCTGGGCGACAGAATGAGACTCCTTCTCCAAAAAAAAAAAAAAAAAAAGAAAAAATGTGGCTATTGTTCAGAGATCCCTTTGCCCTGGAATCCTCCCAGCCTTAACTGAGGAGTCTCAGTTCAGCTTCACAGCTGGGGAAGCTGAGGCAGTCTGGGTGCTTGCCTGAGGCCACAGCCACTGGCTAGTGGGGCCTAGCTGGGCTGAAGACAATGGTGACAATCACTGCCGCTAATGACTGCGGTCACCGTGGTTCCTCTTTACCCCTCATGGTGAGGCGCTGTTTCCCTACTCTGCAGATGAAACTCAGGGAAGTTTGGCCAAGTCCAAGGACAGAGGCAACTCAGGCCCCAGTGCAGGATCCAAAAGCCACAACCGGGTTCTTCTCCATGGAGCCTGGCCCCTAGGCACCCACAGCCACCAAGGTAAGTCTCAACACCATTTCATCAAGCACTCTAGAGGACCATGTACCCCCTCCTTTTTTTTTTGAGATGGGGTCTTGCTATGTTGCCCAGGCTGGTCTGCAACTCCTGGGCTCAAGTGATCCTCCCACCTTACCTCACCTCCCCAGTAGTTGGGATTATAGGTGTGAATCACCTTGCCCTGCCCATGTGCCCTTACTCAAGACTTTGCTTAACCTAAAGGAACAGCCAGTTCTGGGGGCGTAGGAGGGCAACTTCCCCCAGGTGACCCACACCTGGACCTCTTGGGTAAGGTGGGTTCAGCCAGGGGCCTCCGTCAAGTGGGTATTCCCCAATCCCTACTCTATTCTTCGGAAGCAGCCCAGTCTGATGGGATGGGGATGGGTTAAGCTCCACTTCCCGGAAGGGGGAGCATCGATGGATAGGACTTGGAATTATTCCACAGGGACGGCTGTCTCTCCTCCTCCATTTATTTTTTCAGTCATTGATTCTTATCGGTGTGGCCTTGTGGATATTCACTTTGCACTGTCCATTAAACCCAAATGCTCCATTATCCTCTGGGGATGTGATGCTATACATCCACCGCCGTAGACAGAGAAGTGGGTTTGGGGAGGGAGGGTGGGTGGAGATTTCACTACGATGAAGAGGTTGCCCCAAAGACTCAGGTGGCTGGAGAAGCTGAACTGGATATACCCATGTCAATGCATCTGTGGGCCCCAAACCTGACTATGCAGATGTAGAGGGGAGGCGGGGCCTGTGGTGGATGCTGGGTGGGAGATGGTGTGTGCAACACCCGAGGTGCCTGCCGGGGCACGCTGTGGTGATGGGATGCAGGCAGGTATGTGCAAGGTCCGGGCATGCTGTGGTGGTGGGGTATGGGCAGGTGTGTGCAAGGCCCTGGAGGTGCCTGCAGGGGCACGCTGGGTTATTGGCAGGTGTGTGCAGGGCCCTGGAGGTGCCTGCAGGGGCACGCTGGGGTGATGGGGTGTGGGCAGTGTGTGCAGGGCCCCGGAGATGCATTTAGAAGCAGTTGGGTGTGGGATGGTGTGTGCAGGGGCCAGGAGGTGCATGCTGGGGCAGTGGGGTATGCAGGAGCGAGGTAGCCTTTCACTTTTTCTGGGGCTCTCTGCCCCTTGCTCAGGCTGTACCTCTGCTCTGCATCCTCACTGCTCCTGTGACTTCCCTCCACGACACTCGTTCACTGTGCTGGCCTGGCCTGGTGCCTATGCAGTTAGTGCTGAGGGTTTGCCAATTCACGCCTTCGCCCTTGAGGTAAGAGGAGCCGCAGAAGAGGTTGAATGATGCTGCTGGGCAGGGCGGGGGCAGGAGGCCAGAGAGCCAAGGCTGGAGATCCTGAAACCCTCTTGTCATGACATTTGGGGTGACTTCCCTGGAAAGGGGAACCTTAAGGACCATCATGATGGGCTGCATTAGGCTCAATAATGGCACTCAAAGATGTCTGCATCCTAAACCCTAGACACCATGAATATGTGATCTTACATGACAAAAGGGACTTTTTAGATGTGATGAAGTTAAGGGTCTTGAGATGGGGGAGACTGTCCTGGATTATCTGGATGGCCCCAATGTAATCACCAGGGTCCCGATGCGGGGGATGCAGGAGAGGCCAGGTGCAGTGGCTCATGCCTTGTAATCCCAGCACTTTGGGAGGTGGGAAGATCGCTTAAGGGCCAGGTGAGAGCAGCCTGGGTAACACAGTGAGATCCCATTTGTATAAAAAATTTAAAAATTAGCTGGGTATGGCCGAGCGCAGTGGCTCACACCTGTAATACCAGCACTTTGGGAGGCTGGGGCAGGTGGATCACCTGAGGTCAAGAGTTCATGACCAGCATGGCCAACATGGTGAAACCTCACCTCTACTAAAAATACAAAAAAAAAAAAAAATTAGCTGGGTGTGGTGGCGCACACCTGTAGTCCCAGCTACTCAGGGAGGCTGAGGCAGGAGAATCACTTGAACCCAGGAGGCAGAGGTTGCAGTGAACTGAGATTGCCCCACTACACTCTAGCCTGGGTGACAGAGAGAGACTCCATCTCAACAACAACAACAACAAAATTAGCTGGGCGTGGTGGCACATACCTATAGGAGGCCAAGATGGGAGGATAGCTTGAGCCCAGGAGTTGGAGGCTGCAGTGAGGTGTGATCACACCACTGAACCCCAGCCTGGGTGACACAGCAAGACCTTGTCTCAAAAAAAAAAAAAAAAAAAAAAGGCCAAGATCAGTGGCTCATGCTTGTAATTCCAGCACTTTGGGAGGCCAAGGCAAGTGGATCAGTTGAGGTCAGGCATCGAGACCAGCCTGGTTGACATGGCAAACCCTGTCTCTTTCAAAAAATGCAAAAATTAGTCGGGTGTGGTGGCACATTCCTGTAGCCCCAGCTACTTGGGTGGCTGAGGCACGAGAATTGCCTGAACCCAGGAGGTGGAGGTTGCGCCACTGCACTCCAGCCTGGGTGATGGAGCAAGACTCTGTCAGGAAAGGAAGGAAAAGGAAAAGGAAAAGGACCAGAACAAACAAAGGATAGAGGCAGGAGAGCTGGAGGAAATGTGAGTGCGCTCTGCTGCTGGCTTTAGAGGTGGAGGGAGAGGCCCCGGGGGATAGAAGCTGGGAAAGGCAAAGACACAGATTCTCTTCCTGAGCCTCCAGAAGAAACCCAGCCCTGCACTCCCATTTTAGACTCCTGATGACCAGAACCTAAAGATGACAAACATGTTGCTTTATGCCTCCACGTTTGTGGTGGTTATGGTGGCAACAGGAAGGGGACACAGGCTGTCACAAGGGAAGAGGACCAACTGGGTTAGTGGCCAGGGGAGTGATGGGAGGTGGACGTCAGGCTGATGTCAAATAACCAGACACTAGAGCTGCCAGCCCTAGTGGGAGTGGTCCCAGGAGGCCAATCACTTCCATGACAACATGTACCCAGACTTGCGACCAGCGACCAGGTGATCAGGTCGGCCTCCCTGAGGGGCAGTGTCCAAGGCATGGCAGAGCCACATTCCAGCCACAAAATGCAAAGCCCATGGGGCTAGTGAGAGAGGGAATGGGTCTCCAGGGACAGAGGTCACTCGGCTAAAGGAGCGAAGAGGACAGTGAGGCAGGGAAGCCAGAGGACACCACGGGACCACTCAGGTGACAGCGTGGGGCCTGGACGGTAGGCTGCCGTGGAGGGAGGTGGCGGGTGCCTCAGGAGCCTGTCCAGCTTCTGCCTGAGACCTGGAGGTGGTGAGGTCGTTTCCTGGGACAGGGAGGCTTGGATGGGTTCGGGGAGGAAGCCCCAGTTCCCATGACCCCCACCCTCAGTGGCATTCTCCTCTTTGTCACTATAAGGGATAGGTGGTTTACGCCTATCAGCCCCCACCTCGGCTTCCCAAGCGAGAAGAGGTTGTCAGAACTAGTGGTACCACCTGAGTGTCCCATGACACTGCCAGGGACGCTATGAGGACAAAACATGAAACATGCTTCTGTTTATTTAAAAACAGACGGGCCAACTGGCACTGGAAACAGCTTCTTTCCAGGTTCTGTTGTTGGGGTGTCACTTCCTCTCGTCATCACCCCCTGCCAGGCTGGTCATACTGGTGGCCCCTGTGGTTCCTTATGGGTCCAGTGCTGGAAAGTTACCCCGGGGCCACCTGGGACATCCTGCAGAAATGTGCCCCAATGACAAGTCTGTGGGGAGGGTATTTCTCCTTCCTCCCTTCCTCTCTTTCCCTCCCTCCTTTCTTTTCTTTATTCTTTCTTCTTTTTTTATTTTTTCAGGGTCTCCCTCTGTCACCCAGGTAGGAGTGTAGTGGCACAATCAGCTCATTGTAACTTCAAACTCCTGGGCTCAAGGGATTCCCCAAACTCCTGCCTCAGTTTCCTGAATAGCTGGGACTATACATGTGCACCACCATGCCTGGTTAATTTCCCTCCCTCCCTCCTTTCTTTTTTTTTATTTTATTTTTTTTAAATTTTATGCGGTCTCTCTCTGTTGCCCAGGCTGGAGTGCAGTAGCGCAATCTCAGGTCACTGCAGCTTTGATCTCCTGGGCTCAAGAGACTCTCCTGCCTTAGCTTCCCAAGTAGCTGGGACCACAGATAGGTACCACCAAGCCCAGCTAATTTTTGTATTTTTCGTTGAGACGGGGTTTCACCATGTTGCCCAGGCTGGTCTCAAACTAAGCTCATGCAATCTGCCCACCTTGGCCTCCCAAAGTGCTGGAATTATAGGCATGCACCACCATGCCCAGCCTTAATTTCTTAATTTTTTTGTAGAGATAAGGTCTTGCTATGTTGCCCAGGCTAGTCTCGAACTCCTGGCCTCAAGTGATCCTCCCACCTCAACCTCCCAAAGTGTTGAGATTACAGCTGTGAGCCACTGCGCCTGGCTTGGGAGGAACCTATTTCTTCAGCAGAACCCTGAGCCCTGAGCCTGGTCCAAATGAAGGAAGAGGACGCTGTACTTCTGGGTGAGAGCCCCTCCCCTTGCCTCCTTCCTTTTCTGTCTCCTTACTCATGGATCCAATGGGTGGGGGGTGGGGCTGTCCTTATCCCTAAAATGTCACTGCTGGGGCACAAGCAGTCACCCTTCGCCCTCAGTCACCTACTGAGGAAGCATTTCCCTTTGTGAACTTGAAGGCAGGGTCACAGATTCAAGCCCACTCTGCTCTTCACCAGATGAGCACCCTCAGGCAAGCGTACCAGCTCCCAGGACCTCGGCCTCCTCATCTGAGAGCTGGTCTCACCATCCCACCCCAGGGCTGGCTGACAAGCCTACACATGCGGAACACACATTCTCCTCCTGACTCCCATCCTGCCAAGCATCTGACTAAAACCTGCCAGGTGAGCAAGTGGAGAAAGTGGTGTCCTTGTATGCTGGGAACGTTAGATGGGGCAGCCATTGTGGAAATCAGCCTGGAGGTTCCTTCACAAGTTACATAGGGAGATACTATTGTGGCCCAGCAATTCCACTCCCAGGCAGAGAACCAAAGGGTCCACACAAAACTTGTGCATGGGGCTGGTCATGGTGGCTCACACCCATAATCTCAGCACTTTGGGAGGCTAAAGCAGGAGGATGCTTTAGGCTAGGAGTTCAAGACCAGCCTGGGCAACATAGTGAGACCCCCAACACAATAGAAACAATAGCAACAACAATGAAACTTGTACATGAATGCTCCTAGCAGTAAGATTCACAACAGCCAAAAAGTGGAAGCAACCCAACTGCTCGTCAACAGATGAATGGATATACAAAATGTTCACACGATGGACTACTACTCAGCCATGAAAAGGAATGAAGCACTGATCCATGCTACAACATAGATGAACCTCAAAAACACAATACTGCGTAGAGAAACCAGACACAAAAGACCACATAATGTGAGGTTCCATTGATATGAAATGCCCAGAACAGGTAAATACATAGAGATAGGAACCAGATTGGTGGTTGCTAGGGGCTGGGGGCTGTGGAATGGGGAGTGACTGCTAATGGGGATGAGATTTCCTTTTGGGGGTGATGAAAATGTTCTGAAATTGGCCAGGTGTCGTGGCTCACACCTATAATCCCAGCAGTTTGGGAGGCTGAGGCAGTCAGATAACTTGAAGTCATGAGTTCAAGACCACCCTGGCCAACATGGTGAGACCCTGTCTCTACTAAAAATACAAAAATTAGCTGGGTATGATGGCGTGCACCTGTAATCCCAGCTACTTGGGAGGTTGAGGCAGGAGAATCGCTTGAACCCAGGAGGTGGAGGTTGCAGTGAGCCGAGATTGCGCCATTGCACTCCAGCCTGGGTGACACAGCAAGATAAAAAATAAAAAATAAAAATAAAAAATAAAAAAATAAAAAATTGTCTAAAAAATAAAAAAATAAAAAAATAAAAGTTCTGAAATCAGATGAAGGCAGTGGTTGCACAACACTGTGATTATACTATATACCACTGAATTGTTCACTTTAAAAGGCTCACAATGAGCCAAGATCACGCCATTGCACTCCAGCCTGGGGGACAAGAGCAAGATTACATCTCAAAAAAAAAAAAAAAAGGTCATAATGGTAACTTTTAAGTTATGTGCATTTTGACACACATACAAAAACCTGCCCAGGTTCCCACTGGCCCTGGGAGGCCCTTCTCTGCTCTGGCAGGATAACGGGGGTGGTAGGAGCCTGGGTACACCCTGGGCTGACTCAGGCAATGTTCATGACCTTGGGTCTCCCTTTTCTTACAGATCCTTCCCTCTCTACTAGGTTACTTGGAATTAGATTAGCTGCTGGACATTCATAGGTCATTCCCTCTGTGTGCTTGCTGCATGCTTGCTGCGTACATGCTCTGTGGAGGCACACCTTCACGGTCTCTATCGGTACTGCAAATGACCCACACAGGGATGACCATGTGCACAGAGTCTATGTGGGAGGAGGGACATGGGGTGGGGGAAAGGGGTCTGTCCTGGGATCTGGAAGGGAAGGAGTACACCAGGGAGGGAGAACAGCAAGAAGGAAGAACCCAAGGCTGGAGTGACCTCAGGCTGACTAGGGAAACAAACAGGCTGAGGCTGTGTCAGGCACACACACCTTCATGCTGAATGCAAGTGGGCCATTGCAGGCTGTGCTTGTAGGGAGACACAAAGTACCCCCACCGCCCAATGCCGGCTGGGTCTCCCACCTCCAGACCTCTGCTTCTGCCCAGTGCAGCCAAGATTCCTACAAGCCAGCCTGCCATAGAGGCCTCTCCCTCCAGCCTCCCCATATACAGCCCTCAGAGCTTTGAAGACCTGCCCAGCAGCATATCATGGCAATGATGAGCACACTCTATGGACACAACCCCAAAGACCACCCACAGGAGAATGGGAACAGGTGTGTGGTATGTCCCATGATGGGACACTATGTAACACACCAAACTGCTGCTACACATGACAACGACATGGATGGATCTCACAGACACACCAGTGAAGAAGCAGAAGCCAGACACAAAAGGTTGTGTACTGAATGATTTTTTTTTTTTTTGAGTTGGAGTCTCGCTCTGTCACCCAAGCTGGAGTGCAATGGCACGATCTCAGCTCACTGCAACCTGCACCTCCCAGGTTCAAGTGATTCTTGTGCCTCAGCCTCCCAAGTAGCTGGGATTACAGGCATGCACCACCACACTCAGCTAATTTTTTGTATTTAGGAAAGATGGGGTTTCGCCATGTTGGCCAGGCTGGTCTCGAACTCCTGGCCTCAGGTGATCTGCTCATCTTGGCCTCCCAAAGCGCTGAGATTACAGGTGTGAGCCACTGCGCCCAGCTGCATATTGAATGATTCTGTCTGCATAACAGTCAAGCTCAGTAAGCAAAATGTCTTATACGCATCCAAATGTCGATACCTGCTGCCACACGGATGGACCCTGGGGATGTCATGCTGAGTGAAATGAGCCAGTCACAAAAGGACAAATACCGTACGAATCCACTTATATGAGGTCCCTAGAGTCATCACATTCATAGAGACAGAAAGTAGAATGGCAGGTGCCAGGGGCTGGAAGCGGGGGAACAGAGAGTTACTTTTTAATGGGGACAGTTTCAGTTTTGCAAGACGGAAGAGTTATGGAGACGGATGGTGGTGATGGTTGTACAACAGTGTGAATGTACTTAATGCCACTGAACTGAACACTTAAAAATGGCATTTTTAAGTACTGTGTATTTTACCACACTTTTTATTTATTTATTTTTGAGACAGGGTCTCGCTCTGCCACCCAGGCTGGAGTGCAGTGGCACTATGATGGCTCACTGCAGCCTCCAACTCCCCAGCTCAAATGATCCTCCTACCTCAGCCTCCTGAGTAGCTGGGGCTACAGGTGTGAGCCACCATGCCCAGCTAAATTTTAAATTTTTTGTAGAGATGGGGTCTCACTATGTTGCCCAGGCTGGTCTTGAACTCCTGGGCTCAAGCTATCCTCCAGCCTCTGCCTCCCAAAGTGCTGGAATTACAAACATGAGCCATTGCACCCAGCCCACCACAATTTTTAAGAAACGTAAGTACAAAACACATTTATGGTGATAAAGATCAGAATACTGGTTACCTCTAGGGGGTATAGCAGGGAGGGGGCAGGAAGGAGCCAGCTGGAGGCTTGAAAACTGTCTTGATCTAGTTCCAAGGATGAATATATACGTAAAAATTCACTGAGCTATATATACACTTAGGATTTATGTGCTTTACTCTATGTAAGCTATATCTCAATTTAAAATGTTCAAACAGTGCAAACAAAACACCTCTGCCACACCCCCTCCCAGGCCAATGGACGCCAAACCTGGGAGTGGGGCAGGCAAGCGATTCGTAATTCCCAGGGGACTTGAATGGCTGGGCTTTGGGAGTGGACGTGTTCAGTTTGCTCTTTCCCACTTTCCTCCCACCTGTGGAGAACACCTGTTTTGTTTTGTTTTTTTAAGATGGAGTCTCGCTGTGTTGCCCAGGCTGGAGTGCAGTGGCAGGATCTCGGCTCACTGCAACCTCCGCCTCCCAGGTTCAAGCGATTCTTGTGCCTCAGTCTCCCCAGTAACTGGGATTACAGGCACGCACCACCAGGTCTGGCCAATTTTTGTATTTTTTTTTTTTTAGTAGAGACAAGGTTTCACCATGTTGGGCAGGCTGGTCTCAAACTCCTGACCTCAAGGTATCCACCTGCCTCGGCCTCCCAAAATGCTGGGATTACAGGTGTAAGCCACCACACCTGGCCGAGAATACCTGTTGATGATCTTAGCAGTGATGAAAGCCTGGAGGAGGCACTGAAGCTCCACAGTTGGTCCACACGCACAGTGGCCATCCCTTCTGAGGACAGCATTCTGGGAAACCACTCGCTCTGCTCCCTGTCACTATGGAGAAAGTGGGGCTGATCCTCCCCTTGACACCAGGGTGACCCAGGTGGCCATGGTCAGGTAATGAGACTTCACACTCCCCTAGGTTCAGAGTGCTGCCCCCAAAGACTAAGACCTGGGACTTTTGAGGGAACAATCGGGCCGGAGAAGTCCTCTTTCTTCAGGGGAGGGGAAGCCAGCAGGGTGTGAGATTGCAGGGCAGAGTTGACACAGAGTTAGAGGGCAGAGCAAGGCCAGGAGGTGAAGGAGGATACCTGCAGGCTAGGGGGATCTGGCAGCCAGTGGTGCCAAAAGCACATGGACTTTGCTGTCATGGAGCCCAGGAAGCACCCTTTCTGGTTCAGTCAGCATAGGATGGGTTTCTGTCACTTGCACCTGCCAGAGTCCTGACTTGTATGCTGTGCTGGGGTAGGTACCTTATACTCCCCCAGCCCCACACAATATTTACAGCCACAGATGACAGTGTCCTGTGGCTCCAGGAGGCCCAGCCTTGCCACATTCACTCTAGGTACCTTTTGTGAGTACCTAGGACGCCAGTGCTTTCTGAACTGGGATTCAGGTGTCCCCACAAGGGTGACTACCAGCGGCTAGGCAGAGGGGGCCAGCCCCAAATAACATACGTGTATCTTTTCCCATGCTGTTTCTGTTCATGCAATCTTTCCATTCATCAAACAAAAAACAAAGCTTGGCGGGGTATGGGAGGATGACATAGGAAATGACTTACTAAGCAGCATTATTCAGGAAACGTGAACCTGGAGCATGGGATCTTCGATAACTCATGATCACACCAGCTCCAGCATAGAACCTCCAGAGCAATGGGAACACTGGTTCCAAGCAAGTTGGCAGTTGCTTGGGAGAGGGCAGGACAAGCTACTTCTTTTTTTGTCGAGACAGGGTCTCACTCTGTCACCCAGGCTGGAATGCAGTGGTACAATCATAGCTCACTGCAGCCTCCATCTTTTGGGCTCAAGTGATCTTTCCACCTTAGCCTCTGAGTAGCTAGGACTATGGGTGTACACTATCATGCCCAGCTAATTTTAAAATTATTTTTAGTAGAAACGGGGTCTTGCTATGCTGCCCAGGCTGGTCTCAAACTCCTGGCCTCAAGCAATAGACCTGCCTCTGCCTCCCAAAGTGTTGGGATTACAGGTGTGAACCACTGCACCCAGCCACAAGGCTGCCTCTTGTTCTGAATCAGGCAATTTCAAACCCAAGCATCCTATAAGCCCCATGTGCACAGCTATCCTAATACACACACACTCACACATACACACTCACACTCGCTCACACACATACACACACTCACACACACTGTCACACACACACACACACACTCATATGCACATATGCCTGATTCCCTTGAGCCTGTCTCATAGCTTCCCGACCAGCCATAAGACAGGCCCACCATTTATGCTGTTACCTTGTGGGGACCACCATACAACTGCCAGCTCCACTCCTTGGGACTCAGGAAATGTTTGTACAAACATTGGGCGGGGATGGGGACAGGACTGTAAACTAGTTCAACCATTGTGGAAGTCAGTGTGGCGATTCCTCGGGGATCTCGAACTAGAAATACCATTTGACCCAGCCATCCCATTACTGGGTATATACCCAAAGGACTATAAATCATGCTGCTATAAAGACACATGCACACGTATGTTTATTGCGGCACTATTCACAATAGCAAAGACTTGGAACCAACCCAAATGTCCAACAACGATAGACTGGATTAAGAAAATGTGGCACATATACACCATGGAATACTATGCAGCCATAAAAAATGATGAGTTCGTGTCGTTTGTAGGGACATGGATGAAACTGGAAAACATCATTCTCAGTAAACTATCGCAAGGACAAAAAACCAAACACCGCATGTTCTCACTCATAGGCTTTGTAGGGACATGGATGAAACTGGAAAACATCATTCTCAGTAAACTATCGCAAGGACAAAAAACCAAACACCGCATGTTCTCACTCATAGGTGGGAATTGAACAATGAGAACTCATGGACACAGGAAGGGGAACATCACACTCCGGGGACTGTTGTGGGGTGGGGGGAGGGGGGAGGGACAGCATTAGGAGATACACCTAATGCTAAATGACGAGTTAATGGGTGCAGGAAATCAACATGGCACATGGATACATATGTAACAAACCTGCACATTGTGCACATGTACCCTAAAACCCTAAAGTATAATAAAAAAAAAAACAAAAAAAAAACATTGGGCGGGGATGGGGACAGTTTCTCTGTGGATGGAGTTTATCATAAGCAGCCGTGAAATGGATCCTGTAATCTCTCAGTAAACGGAAGCCAATTAACATCCTATCTACCAGCCGATAAAGGCTGTTTTCTTTTCTGGTTAATAAGCATTAACTCTGCCTAAGGGATCCGGGCACATCTTACATAATGCCTGCTGCCTGTTAACCCCGACCCCGCAGGCTGCCTCACAAATGGAGAGTTTCTTCCTGCTGCATTCACTCCTGTGTGCCTTTCAGACAATCTTTGGTTACGGCAACCCTTGTTGTGATCTCTATGGGTTAAACACGCTGAAAGATCCAGGAAATTCTATGATCAATTGCTGTCCTCTGTCCTTGCAGACAGTGCTGCTCACACCTGTCACCAAAGGCCGTTAGATGTTATCTAAAACAATCCAAAGTACTGAATGGTACTCACATCCCTCCACCAAGAGGGTCTACTTCAGTAACTGTCCTCGCCTCAAAAGCCCTATGTTTGGTCGGGTGTGGTGGCTCATGCCTGTAATCCCAGCACTTTGGGAGGCCAAGGTGGGCGGATCACTTGGGGCCACGAGTTCAAGACCAGCCTGGGCAACATGGGAAAACCCTGTCTCTACAAAAATACAAAAATTAGCTGGGCGCAGTGGCTCACGCCTTTCATCCCAGCAGTTTGGGAGGCCAAGGCAGGTGGATCATTTAAGGTCGGGAGTTCAAGACTATCCTGGCTAACATGGTTAAACCCCGTCTCTACTAAAAATACAAAAATTAGCCAGCATGGTGGTACACACCTGTAATCCCAGCTATTCGGGAGGCTGGGGCAGGAGAATTGCTTGAACCTAGGGGACGGAGGCTGCAGTGAGCCGAGAAGATCACACCACTGCACTCCAGCCTGGGTGATAGTGAAAGATTTCATCTCATAAAAAACAAAAAAACAAAAAAACAAAAAAGGCCCACATTCTTACCACACGGAACCTGGCACAGCAATCCACATTTGATTGGCCTTCAACAACTATTTGCTAGACAAGTGAATTAATTCCCTGGACATGCCAAGTTTTGCTTTGGCCGCAGTCTCCGATCCTGGCAAACTTCTCTGCATCCTTCAAAGCTCCTACATGTCCTGGCTTCACTGCCCCCAAAGTTAACTGCTCTGCCCTGCACTGAGTAGTCTGTGGTTCTCTGCCGCACTTGAGGGGCCACTCTCCACTTGCTTCCCTGCAACCAGGCTGGGGGTCCCTGGAAGGCAAGGGTCCATGTCACACTCAGTGTCCATGCCCAGCAAGGGAGCAGAAACATAACAGCTGCAGACAGGTGCTTTTGCCTGTTGCTGTCCCGTCCTCCTGCCCTTCAGCCATCCCTCCCACAGCAGCAAGAATGCACCCCTTCAATCATTCTTTTCCTCATAGCGACACAGCAGCATGCACAGGCTCCCTGCCACCCCACACTGTGTTGTGGGATGATGGGGTCTAGCATGTGACACCTTGGATGTGTCACTAAACCTCCACATAGGCCACATACAGTGGGTCATACCTGTAATCCCGGCACTTTGGGAGGCCGAGGCAGGAGGATCACTTGAGGCCAGGAGTTCAAGGCTGCAGTGAGCTATGATCCCACTACTGTACTCCAGCCTGGGTGACAGAGTGAGGCCCTGTCTCTACAAAATAAATTAGCCAGGTACGGTGGCGCACACTTATAGTCTCAGCTACTCTGGAGGTTGAGGTGGGAAGATCACTTGAACCCAGGAGGTCGAGGCTGCATACGCTGTGATTACACCACTGCACTCTAGCCTGGGCAACAGAACAAGACCCTGTCTCTAAAAAAAAATTTCGGCTGAGTGAGGTGGCTCATGCCTGTAATCCCAGCATTTTGGGAGGCCAAGGCGGGCAGATCACTTGAGGTCAGGAGTTTGAGACCAGCCTGGCCAACATGGCAAAACCCTGTCTCCACAGGCCTGGCTAAATACAAAAATTAGCCGGGCATGGTGGCAGGCGCCTGTAATCCTAGCTACTCAGGAGGCTGAGGCATGAGAATCACTTGAGCCCGGGAGGCAGAGGCTGCAGTGAGCCAAGATCAGGCCACTGCACTCCAGCCTGGGTAACACAGTGAGACTCTGAAAAAACAAACAAACAAAAAATTTAAAGTAAAAAATAAACCTCCCATTCTTTGATTTCCTCATCTGTCACCATCTTCACAGGATAGTGCCACTCAAGTCGGTGACAAGTATTGGTAAGTATCATTCTCCCTAATAAGGAATCAGACAGGGCTGGGGCAAATCCCATTTAACATGGCCCCAGCCTACTGAGTATGCTTTTGAGACACTGACACATGGCTTCCCCATGATCCGTGATTGAAATGTACATATTCGCCAGGCACGGTGGCTCACACCTGTAATCCCAGTACTTTGGGAGGCTGGGGTGGGAGGAAAGCTCGAGCCCAGGAATTGGAGATCAGCCTGGGCAACACAGCAAGATCCCACTTGCCTAATCTCACCACCTGAAGACCCTCATTCATCCTGGGTCACCCCATGCCAGTTTGAGCAACCCCCCACAGGTTAATCTCCCTACAATGTGAAAAAAAACTTACATGATTTGTCCCGCTGCTCATCAAAGAACATTCCTTTATTTTTATTTTTATTTTATCTTTTTTTGAGATAGATTCTCGCTTTGTTGCCTAGGCTGGAGTGCAGTGGTGCAATCTTGGCTCACTGCAACCTCTGCCTCCCAGGTTCAAGTGATTCTCCTGCTTCAGTCTCCTGAGTAGCTGGGATTACAGGTGCCTGCCACCACGCCTGGCTAATTTTTATATTTTTAGCAGAGATAGGTTTCACCATGTTGGCCAGGCTGGTCTCGAACTCCTGACCTCAGGTGATTCGCCCACCTCGGCCTCCCAAAGTGCTGGGATTACAGGTGTGAGCCACCGCACCAGCCCTAATTTTGCTTTCTGCTAGCCCTTGGCTCTGCCATGTAATTAATTCCTCAGCTTCAGATCTCTCAGAGTTTCCTGAAAATCTCCCTGGCCCCCTGAAGATCAGACCATAGCACCCCAGCTTCTCCTCAAGACTGACCAATACGGAACTCCAATCACTTGGTGGTGGCCTGATGTGTGTCCATGCTCCCTATCCTTCTGAGACCAGGTATCAACAGGAGATAATCACAGGACTGAGCTCACAGCCCAGAAAGCAAAATGAAGATGTACACACTTGGAGCTGGGTGCGGCGGCTCACACCTCTAATCCCAGCACTTTGGGAGGCAGAGGCAGGAGGATGGCTTGAACCCAGGGGTTTGAGACCAGCCTGGGAAGGATGGAAAAACCCTGTCTCTACAAAAAATTTAAAAGTTAGCCAGGCATGGTGGTGCGTGCCTATAGTCCCAGCTACTTGGGAGGCTGAGGCAGGAAGATCACTTGAGCCCAGGAATTCGAGGTGGCAGTGAGCTGTGATCTTGCCACCGCACTCTAGCCTGAGTAAAAAAGTGAGAAAGTGAGACCCTGTGTTAAAAAAAAAAAAAAAAAGACGTTATGCATTCACTAGTCCAGGTCCTTGGTGGCTTAGAGCATCTAGATGCCTCCACCTTCCGAGGGAGACAGGTAAGTAAGCGAAGCTGCCAATATGAGCCATCTGGAGGGGCTGAGGAACGTGTCTGACCCCACTGGCCTATTCTTCCTGAAGTAACAGAGGCACCTGAACAAGCATTTCCCTTAATAATGTCCTGTTGGAAATACTGGCTCAGCAAGTATAAGGGTTGAATGACATCCTCCCAAATTCATGTCCACCTGCAACCTCAGAACGTGGCCTTCTTTGGAAATAGGGTCTTTGCAGATGCAATCAGTTAAGGATCTTAAGATGAGTTCACCTTGAGATTTAGGGTGAGCCCTAAACCCACGGACTAGTGTCCTTATAAGAGGGGATCGGCTGGGAGTGGCTCATGTCTGTAATCCCAGCACTTTGGGAGGCCGAGTTGGGCGGATCACTTGAGGTCAAGAGTTCAAGACCAGCCTGGCCAACATGGCAAAACCCTGTCTCTACTGAAAATACAAAAATTAGCTGGACGTGGTGGTGCACACCTGTAATCCTAGCTACTTGGGAGGCTGAGGCAGGAGAATGGCTTGAACCTGGGAGGTGGAGGTTGCGGTGAGCCGAGATCACACCATTGTACTCCAGCCTGAGCAACAAGAGCGAAACTTTGTCTTAAAAAAAAAAAAAAAAAAAAAGGCCAGGCAGGGTGGCTCACGCCTGTAATCCTAGCACTTTGGGAGGCTGAGGCAGGTGGATCACAAGGTCAGGAGATCGAGACCATCCTGGCTAACACGGTGAAACCCTGTCTCTACTAAAAAAATACAAAAAATTAGCCGGGCATGGTGGCAGGCACCTGTAGTCCCAGCTACTCGGGAAGCTGAGGCAGAAGAATGGTGTGAACCTGGGAGGTGGAGCTTGCAGTGAGACGAGATCACGCCACTGCACTCCAGCCTGGGCAACAGAGCAAGACTCTGTCTCAAAAAAATAAAAAATAAAATTAGCTGGATGTGGTGGTGCATGCCTATAATCCCAACTACTCAGGAGGCTGAGGCAGGAGAATCGCTTGAACCTGGGAGGCAGAGGTTGCAGTGAGCGAAGATCGCACCTCTGCACTCCAGCCTGGGCAACAGAGCACGACCCTGTCTCAAAAAAAAAAAAAAAAAAGAGGAGATCCAGGAGTGGTGGCCTGCGCCTGTAGTCCCAGCTACTCAGCAGGCTGAAGCAGGAGAATCACTTAAGCCAAAGAGTTAGAGGTTGCAGTGAACTATGATCATAGCATTGCACTCCAGCGTGAACAACATAGCAAGCCCCCATCTCTAAAAAAAAAAAAAATAGGACACAAAGACACACACAACAGGGAGAAAGCCACATGAATACAAAGGCAGAGACTGGAGTGATGTAGCCACGAGCCAAGAACTTCAAGGTTTGCCCAGAGAAAGGCCTGGGAAGGACTCCCTCAGGGCCTCCAGAAGGAACCAGTCCTGTTGACACCTTGATTTTGGACTTCAGGCCCCCACAACTATGACAGGATACATTTCTGTTGTCTGAAGCCCCCCAGTTTGTGGTAACTTATTATGGCAGCCACGGGAAACAAATATGCAGGGATCTGAGGCCAAGCCTCCAAGTGTTGGCCTGTCCCTCAGCTGGTGGCTTGTCCTCAGCCATTTGCCTGCCAGAACCTCACAGGCTGCTGGGCTGGCAGAGAGCTCAGCAGAAAATCTGGCCAGCAGAGAACTTTGTTGAGCCGCTGGAATCCAAGCATTCTGCCCAAGATGGTAGTAGCAAAAGGTGCTCAGTGAAGAAAACAAATGTTGACAAGCATATTTTAAAAATAGCTCTGTGAACAGGGTGGGGCCTCCAGGGGACAACATTCTACTTCCTGAGCTGGGTGCTAATTTTATTATTGGTTAAATCTTCTTTCTTTTCACATACACGTTATATACTTTTTTTTTTTTTTAAGTGACTGAACCTCACTGTCACCCAGGCTGGAGTGCAGCGGCGCAATCATGGCTCACTGCAGCCTCAACCCCCTGAGCTCGAGTGATTCTCCCACCTCAGCCTCCCGAGTAGCTAGGACTATAGGCACATGCCACCAAGGCCAGCTAATTTATTTATTTATTTGAGACTGAGTCTCGCTCTGTCACCCAGGCTGGAATGCAGTGGTGCCATCTCAGCTCACTGCAACCTCCGCCTCCAGGGTTCAAGCGATTCTCCTGCCTCAGTCTCCTGAGTAGCTGGGACTACGGGTGTGCACCACCACAGCCGGCTATTTTTGTTTTTATTTTTTTCTTGAGACGGAGTCTTGCCCTGTTGCCCAGGCTGGAGTGTAGTGGCACGATCTTGGCTCACTGCAACCTCCGCCTCCCGGGTTTAAGCAATTCTCCCTGCCTCAGCCTCCAGAGTAGCTGGGAATACAGGCGCCCACCAACATGCCCGGCTAATTTTTGTATTTTTAGTAGAGACAGGGTTTCACCATGTTGGCTAGGCTGGTCTTGAACTCCTGACGTCAAGTGATCCACCTGCCAGGGCCTCCCAAAGTGCTAGGATGAAAGGCGTGAGCCACTATGCCTGGCCCGACATAATATACTTTTTTTTTTTTTTTTGAGACAGAGTCTTGCTGTTGCCCAGGCTGGAGTGCAATGGCGTGATCTCAGCTCACTGCAACCTCCACCTCCCGGGTTCAAGCGATTCTCCTGCCTCAGCTTCCTGAGTAGCTAGGATTACAGGCGCATGCCACTACGCTCAGCTAATTTTTGTATTCTTTGGTAGAGACAGGGTTTCACCATGTTGGTCATGCTGGTCTTGAACTCCTGACCTCATGATCTGCCCGCCTTGACCTCCCAAAGTGCTGGGATTACAGGTGTGAACCACCGCGCCCGACCGATATACTTTTTATGAAGAAGTATTTCATGTTTAAAGTAAAAAATGCAAATGTACTTTTAAAAGCCCTGTCTTGCAAAACCCAAACAATCGAATGATTCTGATTGTCTCAATAATCCCCTCTTAATGTCTAACTGCCAAAATAGAAGAGACAGACAAAAAAAAACTGTATGACACGTGGGCAGAGGCCTGACTTCAGTATGACGACACCCTCCATCTGGCACCAGTGGTGAGAAATTGGACAATTGGAGAGAGTCTCGAAACAGCTTCCCAGACAGATTTAACATCTGACTCGTCTCAATCTCTCATGATGCCCTCATCTTTCTTTTCCTAGACCCAAGTGAAAAAAAAAAAAAAATCAGCAACAGCTAAATGGTTCTTCTAGCAACTGTTCTTGTTGAGGTACCTTGAGCCAAAATCTCAGCACCACCACTGCTCCCTGCTACAGGGACAAACTTCACAGAGAAGGAACTAAAAAAAAAATTTTTTTTAACAGAAAAACAGGGTCTTGCTCTGTTGCCCAGGCTGGAGTGCAATGGTGCAATCATAGCTCACTGCAGTATTGAACTCCTGGGCTCAAGCAGTTCTCCACCTTAGCCTCCCAACTAGCTGAGACCATTTGCGCACGCCACCACGCCCGGCTAATTTTTAAATTTTTTTTATAGAGATGGGGTTTCGCCATGTTGCCCGAGCTGGTCTCAAACTCCTGGGCTCAAGCAATACTCCTGCCTCATCCACCCAAAGTGTTGGGTGGTGTGAACCACTGCATCCAGCCCCAAATATTTCTTGAACTTTAGTCTGACTGGCAGAGAAACAAGTCTAATGTTTAATCCCTACCCTACAAGCCAGAACACCTAAGAGAGGGGTAGGAAGCATGGAAGCGATGTTCAAAAGGATCTCTTGTGCTGTTTTTTACCTATCAGATGGGACAGACCACAAAACTTGATAGTAAGATAACTGAGCTGGCCGCAGGAGAGGAAATCAGGCTTTCCAACTTCACAGTTGAGAGGAGGAAGAGGAATATGCCCTTTGACTTGGCCCTTTTTTTTTTTTTGAGACAGGGTCTAGCTCTGTCGTCCAGGCTGGAGAGGAGTGCAGTGGCGTGATTATAGCTCACTGCAGCCTTGAACTCCTTGGTTCAAGCAATCCTCCCACCTCAGCCTCCTGAGTAACTGTGGACTACAGGCACGGCCGGCAAGACACGGGGGTCTGAAGTGTCTGAGCACGGTTGGAGCCCAAATACGTTCACTGTGTATTTAGTACATGCTGATGCATGCATCTATCCATTGCAGCTCTGTTTGTAAAAGCTAAATATGGGCTGCAGTGGCCGGGCGCGGTGGCTCACGCCTGTAATCCCAGCACTTTGGGAGGCCGAGGCAGGCTGATCACAGGGTCAGGGGATCGAGACCATCCTGGCTAACACGGTGAAACCCCGTCTCTACTAAAAAAATTAGCCGGGCATAGTGGTGGGCGCCTGTAGTCCCAGCTACTCGGGAGGCTGAAGCAGGAGAATGGCGTGAACTCGGGAGGCGGAGCTTCCAGTGAGCCAAGGTGGCGCCACTGCACTCCAGCCTGGGCGACAGAGCAAGACTCTGTCTCAAAAAAAACCCAAAAACTATATACTCAATGATCTTGTCAAAGTTTATACACATGTACATATATAACACACACGAAATATGTGTATATAAAATATGTATATAAACATATGAATATAGGTACATGTACATATGTGTACAACACCCACACCCACACACATATACATACATATATACATACACGCCCATATATGTTTTAAATGACTCCTATTGAAGTTGGACAGAAAACCCAACTGGCTTCAGTTTCCACAGGAGAAGCTGAAGGTGACATGACCCTCTGAAACATTGTGGTACCGTCTTTGCAGGGAGAGGTGGGAGGGGGTAAGAAATGCTCCGCGAGCCTTACAGGAAATGGCACGTTATTGCTTTTCAACAACAAAGCCACTGTCCTCCTTCTATGCTGCATGCTTGCAAATCAGACTCAAAGGAACTAAAAAGTTCCAGAAGAATCATTCCTAGCACTACGCCAGGCTCGTTTTGCAGGTTAGCTTTAAACAGCTGAAACATTAGTTTGCCTCACTCTATAAAGAGTGTTTCCTTACTCTTTATCGGCTTCAAGGGCCCAAGGAGTGTCGGAGAGGGGTCCCGGGTCTGCAAGAGCTGGGAGCCCCGGCCCCGGCAACTCCCTCTCCGGCATCCTGCAGGAGGCACCCAAGATGATGAGCCCCCCTTCTCTGGCAGCGTCTCCACCGCCAGCCCGCCCCAGGACTCCGAGACACACGCTTGGCAGAGGGGCCGTCCCTTCCAGCTAAGCCTTTCCGGACCCAGTCAAAGTCACGACTCCTGCCAATCTCTCTGAGATAAACATAACAGATGGGCCCAAACGCAGTGGGTCCACAGCAGAGGGTCAGCGATGCCCAGGATGGAATAGGCTCTGCCTGTAGCATTCAAGTGGTTTAGATCTGTGGCTGGTAAAATGGGGATGATTCTGGTTTCGTCTGACCGATGGGATTATTCTAAGGTAAGGAAATCACTTTATAGACTGTCAAGCACTGTTAGAAATGAACACTGGGGTAAGCTTTTGTTTGGGGAGGGGAGGGTGCAGCGATCCTGAGATACCATGGCTTGGGGGACTATTGAAGGACCTCGGGGATTCGGGGGGATTATTACAGAGAGTGTGCGAACACAGGTGCACGTGGAAGAAAGCCCAAGGTGGGAGGGGGTAAGACGGGGAGAAAGGGGGGAGACAGAGGTGTGGGGCTGCCAGGGGCAGAGGGCAGGTGCCAGGGGGAAGGTCCCTGAGAAGAGAGACCCGGGTTGCTGGGGGAGTGGGCACGAGAGTAGCGAGCAGATACCCGGATATGAGGAAAGGCAGTGGGGGACGGGACCAGGTCCAGGTGTGAGTTGCCAGGCCGTGAGTTAGGAGTCACAGGCTCAGGTGTTGGTGTGGGGGTGTCATCGACAAGGACAGTCTCAGGTGATGTGGGGGGTGTTCGTGAGTGGGGGCGCGGTGTCAGGTGTGTGAGGGGGATGTCAGACCCAGCTGTGCGGGGCGCCGGGGACAAGGCCCCAGGGGTGTGGGAGATGTCAGCAAGGACAGTCTGAGATGTATGGGAGATGTCAACGAAAAGGGACGTGGTGTCAGGCGTGCGTGGACTGCGGGTGAGGGGCTCAAACCTGGATGCAGTAGCCCCCAGGGGGCAGTAGACGTGGAGTATGGGGTTGGGGGAGGTCTTTAACCTCTTCCTGCCCTCGCGACGCTACTGTCACGCCCCGCCTCGTCCGCCCCTCGCCCCGGGATCCATGACAGGACCCGTGCCTCACCTCAGTTCAGCCCGACAGGCGCGGGCCGCTGACGCTTGGGCCCCCCCGGCGCCCCGCGCGCCCCCTCACCGGCCCGGACGCGTCGCCGCCGCCGCCACCTCCAGCCGCCACGGCCCCGCCTCGCGCGCCCCCAGAGCGCGCCACGGGAGGGGTCCACACCACGCCCCGATTGGCTGCTCCCTGGCCAGTCAGCGCTGGAAGCGACAGTGATTGGCAAGTATGAAGCGGATGGGCAGCCCCTGAAGCCAATCGGTGATTGACAGAGGTGGGACTATTGGGAGAGGCCTGGGGTGCCTGGGTGGTCCCTCAGGGTACGAGGCGCTGGGAGGCCAGGGCCTGGAGGCAGGCGAGGATTGGAATCTTGGCAGAAAACAGGCAGAACTATCGGCCAATCGCTGGGGACCAAGGGCGGGGCTACGAGGAAACTGGCGCAACCGGTGGGGCAGAGGCGAGAGGAACGGAGGGCGTAGCCTAGGGGGAGACGGGGATTGGCTGCAAAGCCGAAGACTGGCAGGCCCTGCGGCCAGTCGCAGCGGCCGTGGGCGGTACGCCCCCAGGAAGGGCTGGAGCGTTCAAGGTGCAGTCTGACCCGGAGCGCGGCAACCCGACGTGGCCTCGGGCGCCTGGCGCAGGATCCCCTGAGGCTCTCGTGTAGAGCCCGCCCTCTGGCCACCCAGCACAGAAGCGGCTGTGAACTTGGACCATCAAGGCTGAAGGACTCCTGAATAACTCTCCATCCCCTTACTCCCCACTAATCCCCTGCCGACGACACGGAGAGGGCAGATTCGCTGGAGGTCATTCTGAGCTGCCCTCTGCATCTTGAGGTGGTGTGAAGACATGGAAATAAGGGGCGGAATCCTACTGAAACGCGCTGCGTGGTTTTCTGAGTGTCTGACCTCTCTGCGTCCCAGCTTTCCCCGCCACGGTATCCAGTGACATCCCTGTTGGGCCTTCTCCCTGCTAAGTCTTTTTTTGAATTAACTGAATCTTAACCACAATCCCATGAGGTCAAAGCGACCACTGGCTCCTTTTACAGAAACCAGAGCACAGAGAGGTCAAGCTCCTTACCCAAGGTTACACAGCACTTTGGTTGCTAAACCAGAGAATGAAACTACAGCAGCCTTCTTTTTGGAAAGAGAGTGTCAGAGAAGAGCCACTGGGGGCCTCCGAGACCTGGGTCTGAATCCTTGTCCAATCACCGGCCCACCACACAACCTTGGGCAAAGCCCTTGTGAGCCTCACCTGTTTCATTTGGAAAAGGCGGGGGAAAATGATTCCTACGCCTTGATCTTTCCTCTCTGGGGTTGCTTCCCTGGGAAAATTTATAACCCAGCTCTCATTTTAATTACCTGGTGAAAGCATTTGACCCTGAGCAGGTCATGTGCGGCCTGTGTCCCTCAGCTCCTCTGTGAAGTGCGGTTAACGGGGTTGCTTTGCAGAAAAATGACGGCAGTTTAGGGAGACACCTGCCATCCCAGGCATGACCGTGTCATCGGCACCTCCCCCGAGGCCACTCTGTTCTCTGACTCACCCTTCATCTTCAGGACGGAGAGGGCTACAAATGTTTTCAGATACCAGCTCTTATTTCCTGTAGGTGCTGGCCAGGGTTGGTGGAGATCAAGTTCAGAGCCAGGGAATCCTGGGAGGGAGCAAGGCTGAAACCAACCTTAGAAAGGGCTCACATTTCAGGGCTGCGCAAGCCCCTGCTAAGTGTGTGATCCACAAGTTTCGAATGGGGAGGATGTGACGGGAAATCACTAGCTCAAGGCCATCATCAAACTCCTGATATTCTCATGATATGCCTACCTGGACCTCCTCTCCCATACCTCCCACCTATGGTTTGCTTCCTGGCAACTTCCAGGATCTGGCCTCCATTCTACCCTCCAGAGAAGAGGAGGAAGCTGAGGTCAGTTAAACATCAATTGGGTGCTAGGTCCCCGCTGGGCTTTCTCCACTACCATCTCCCCACCTCACTTCCAGGTGGAGGTGACAGTGCCCACTTAGCAGATGAGAAAACTGAGCCTATGGTGGAGAATATTCCTTGGTGGAAGGACTCAGGGCTGAGTTTGAATCCCTGCTCTTTTTAACATAAGTAATGGCCAGTGACAGCCACAGGACCTTCAGCAAATAACACAAGCTCCCCACTTCAGTTTCCCGGCTATCTCCTAGGGCTAATGTGAGCATTGATGAAATGGAAGCAAAACACTTACAATGGCTTCGTCCACAGTAAGCACTCACGGAAGGCTGGTGATGATATATTGTTCTTCTCTGGGCCTGTTTCCCTCTCTGTAAATAGCGCTTCATGGACATAGACCAACTATGGGCGTGGCTTGCCATACCAAGAGGGAGATATCTATGCCGAGGAGCCCCCACTCCCAGTGCCCACCTGCCAGGCCCTGGGAGGGGGAGGTAACAAAGCTCCTGGAAGGTCCCACAGTGCCTCCAGGGACAGAGCCGACTAAGGCAAAGGTCAGGCTCTGGCCCAGCCTGGGGCTGCCTCTCTAGCTTCTGCTCGTTCTTTAGCAGGCTGGCACCAGCCAACCTCCCTACCACCTTCCAGCAATGGCAGGCAAAGCACCTTGGCAATAGCAATGGACACCCCCACCGTGGGCACTCATGTGAGCCCAGCTAGGGTGCCCAGGATCTCGGCTCTTCTGCTTTGGCTGGCTAGCCCTGGACAGGACACTGCCTCTTCGCCCTCCAGTCCCTCTACCTCTTGGGGATCCCAGGAATCATCTGTGAGCCAGGCCCTGGCACAGCGTCCAGGCCTAATCACCTGAGGCCAGAAGGCCTTTTGCCCAAGGTCAGGTTAACAGCCTTGGAAAAAGATGAGGGGCCCGGAGGCAGGCCGAGCTGTGGTCTCATCCCACCGCAGCCCCTCAAATGCCCGTGAGTCTATTTCCTATCTGAAAAATGGGGTTTTGTCCAGCCTCTGGGAGATGTATGTTCACAACAGAAAAAAAATCTGTTGTTCCTTTCCCAGGAGCCCGAGCCCAAGCCCATCTCTGGCTGGAGGGAGACATCCTGAACACAGCAGTGACAACAACCAAGCCTGGCTGGGGTCAGAGTGGCCTCATTCACCTCCCAAGGCTCAGATAAGTCAGGTCACTTCACCAAGAGCCCACAGCAGCAGAGGCGTGGCCTGAACACGTTTGCACCATCCTTGCAGCAGGCTCCCCCTCAGCCCAGGTCTCGATGTCATCAAGGAGGACAGCAAAAGCTACTTAAGAAAAGGCCAGGGCCGGGCACGGTGGCTCACGCCTGTAATCCTAGCACTTTGGGAGGCCGAGGCGGGCGGATCACGAGGTCAGGAGATCAAGACCATCCTGGCTAACAAGGTGAAACCCCGTCTCTACTAAAAATACAAAAAAATTAGCCGGGAGTGGTGGCAGGCGCCTGTAGTCCCAGCTACTCAGGAGGCTGAGGCAGGAGAATGGTGTGAACCTGGGAGGCAGAGCTTGCAGTGAGCTGAGATGGTGCCACTGCACTCCAGCCTGGGTGACAGAGCGAGACTCCGGCTCAAAAAAAAAAAAAAAAAAGAGGCCGGGTGCAGTGGCTCATGCCTGTAATCCCAGCACTCTGAGAGGCTGAAGTGGGTCAATCACCTGAGGTCAGGAGTTGGAGACCAGCCTGGCCAACGTGGCAAAATCCCATCTATACTAAAAATACAAAAATTAGCCGGGCATGTGGCACGTGCCTGTAGTCCCAGCTACTCGGGAGCCTGAGGCAGGAGGATGGCTTGAACCAAGAAGGCAGAGGTTGCAGTGAGCCGAGATCGCGCCACTGCACTCCAGCCTCGGCGACAGAAAAGGGAAGGGGACAGGGATGGGGGATGGGGGCTGGGGGGAGTTATGTGCTGGACATCCCCTGAACCAGGCCTTGCTAGGGGCTGTGGCCCTCCAGTGTGCCAGATCTAGCCTGAGTTCAGATGAGAAGGCTGAGGCTCACAGAGGGGAGGTGATATGCCTGAAGTGGCCGAGGGGGGATGGAAAGCCAGGCCATAACCCCAGGGAAATGTGAGATCTTTGGTGAGGGGCCCCCACCCAACCTAAGGCTGTCCAAACATGCTAGCTGCATCTACTGAAGACACCCACTCCTTAGGCTAAGGTGGGAGGGACTGATAAGGCAGAACCACTCCTTCCTGAAGAAGCCTGCAGCTTGGCCCAGGCCCAGGGGAGGACGCTGGGGCTACCTGGCAGAGACCTCTAGTGCCTGTCAGTTTATTCAGGTGAATGTTCAAAAACACTGACAGGAAGCTGAAGGTGCAGCAAGTGGGGACAGGGGCCTCCCTGCAGAGAGCCAGCTGATGGTGGGGGCAAGACAAACAGGAGAGTTCACAAATGAGGTGACCTCAGATGGGGCCCAGTGTCAGAGCCAGAGCATGTGGGGTGATGAGATGGGGGTCTCTCCCGGTGGAGGCAACGTGAGCTGAAACCTCATGTGCTAGGAGGAGCCAGCCATGGTGAGGGCCAAGGGAAGGGAACTTCTAGGCAGAGGGCGTGGCTTGTCACATGGGGGCTTGTGCAAAGACCCTGGGGTGGGGGAATAGGGAGTGAGTGCAGTGGAAAGACGGAAATGGGCAAGGCCTGGGCCACACTGGGTCTGCAGGGCATGAAGTGCGTTTTTTCTTTTTGAGACAAGCTCTTGATCCATCACCCAGGCTGGAGTGCAGTGGTGCCATCCTCACTGCAGCCTTGATTCCTGGGATCAAGTGATCTTCCTGCCTTAGCCCAAGTTGCTGGGACCACAGGCAGGTTTGGTGTCATGTAGAAGGCAAAGGGGAGCCATGGGCAGACTGAGAGCAAAGCTGGAGTGGGAATGACAGGGCCAGCACTGCAGGCCGTCCTCGAAATAGCCCAGGAGCACCTACCCCGCCACATGACAGATGAACAAATGCTTGAGAAGGGCCCAAGGTCACACTGGCCCAGAATTTAAGTCAGGGCAGTCTGGGGCAGATTCAAGATCTTTCTCCCACATCCTGGGCGTCTCCAGGGAGGAGGGACAGGGCGGGGTGACTGGGTCAGAGGTTTGGGCCAGCCCTGCTGAGCTGAGAGCACCCTTTCCTGCTGGGGGCAGGGGAGACGGGGACACCACGGAGAGGTGCAGCCAGGGTGACACTCCTCAGCTGTTTGCATCAGCTGGATTCCACGGAAGCTGGGGGCCTGCTGGGAAAGGAGTGTCGCTGAGGTCAAGGACTGAGCCCAGGCCATCCTGGGGCTCGGGGAGGCACATGACAAGCAGGGGCGAGGGTCCAAGAGGGGAGCGGCCTCCAAGGTGTGGGCAGGAAGGCTGGGGCACACACCAGTGGTCACGAGGCTGCCCGGACCCCCGTCAGGCCACAAGGGATGCACAAGCCACCTAGTGACCATGGTGTGACCTCTGAGTGTGACTTCAGAGCAGAAGAGCTGGGGTCTGTAGGGCCACAGCTGTCTGGGCACCCCCAGAATGCTTGGGGTGGGGTGGTCACTGAGGGCAACAATGATGATGTCTTTTTGTTGTTGTTGTTGAGACAGAGTCTTGCTCTGTTGCCCAGGCTGGAGTGCAGTGGTGTGATCTCAGCTCACTGCAACCTCTGCCGCCCAGGTTCAAGCACTTCTCCTGTCTCGGCCTCCCAGGTAACTGGAATTACAGGCACACGTCACCACACTGGGCTGATTTCTGTAATTTTTTTTAGTAGAGATGGGGTTTCACCATATTGGCAAGGCTGGTCTCCAACTCCTGACCTCAGGTGACTCGCCCACCTCAGCCTCCCAAAGTGCTGGGATTACAGGCGTGAGCCACCGTGCCCAGCTGATGTCTATCTTATAGATGGGGAAATCGAGGCTCAGAGACAAGAGGTTGGCTAACTAGGACACCCAGCCTAAGACAACTGGACACCCCCCCTGTGCTCAGCCTGGTCCAACACCTCTCAGAGGGCGATCTATCACTGCCCCACTCCTCACTTTAGGAGGAGCATATTGAGGCTCGGAGAGGTTCTTTCACTTGCTCAAGGCTGCAGAGCTGAGCAGGGGATGAACGTGGAGCCCTCCGGCCCTGCAGGTGGTACACATCAGAAATAGTGATCCTGACCATGGCTTCAGCGCCTGCCTGTCTGAGGGTGACAGTGGATCCTAGATCCCAGGCTGTTCCCAAAACCCCTTTGCTATCCTCAGTGACTCCATGGCCCCCCCCCCCCACCAAAATGTTTGTCTCTCCCCCACACTCTGAGGCCACTGGCTGCGGCCCCCCATGCTCAGCCAAGCTATGGAAGAGACCCTTCCGCTGTTCACTCAATGATCTTTTATTATCAGGTACCCTGGCTGGCCCAGGACCCAGAGACAGACAAGCTGGGGCCAAGCAGGGCGGGGCATCTGAGACCCATTTTACAGGTGAGAAAAACAAGGAGCAGAGGCCTGCATGAAATTGCAGTAAGCAGCAAGCGCCGGGGGGCCCAACCCCACTGGAATCACCTGCCCTGCCCTGAGCCTGGCCCACAGTGGCTGCCACATTTCAGACAGGGCAGTGAGTGATGGGACGTGCCCTTTGCCCCTTCTGGTAGGGCATGGGGCTAGGGGGAAGGAGCAGGACAGTAACATCCGTGCTGCTGGCTGGGACCCAGGAGTGGCTGGGACGTGGGGGCTGCTTTCTTCTGTGTAGAGGCCTCCCTACAAGGCTCCCCCTCCCCCGACCCTTTACCTAGGGCCTGCCAGAAAACACTTCTCACTGTGAAGGGGACAGAACTAATGGGGGACAGTGGAGGACATGGATCTACCCCCATTCCTGAGTCACACGACTCACCCAGAGTCACGGCCCAGACTGGGCCTGGGGTCATGGCGCCAGGTTGCCCCTCTGGCCTGTCCACAGCTCTCGGAGCTCGACATGACAACCCAGGTCCCGCAGGGCGGCCTTGGCCACGTCCTCACAGTCACGGTGGGCAGATCGGGCCTGCATGATGAGTGCCTCAGCCCCCAGGTCCAGGATGGGCTTCGAGAAGGCCTGGCTGTGGGCCACCAAGTTTCGGATCAGCATGCAAGCCTGTTTCTGTAGGAGAGAGCAGCTGTGAGCTGCCAGATGGGGCTTTGGGGTGGGGTCCACTCTGACCTCAGGGTCTTCATCATAATAAGATGGATGTGATCATAACCACAGCTGACATCCAGCAGCTGCCTATATTGTATCAAGCTAGACCCATCTCTCCACTTTACCCTCTTGGCAGCCCCAGAAGGCGTGGCTAACTCCCAGGCAAGGAAACAGGCTCAGGGAAGCTCCAGGATCTATCCTATGGCTTTGAACTCTCAGCCTCAGAGTTGGTGAGTCTGAGGTCCCCCGAGGCTGGCACAGAGCCAAGGAAGGGGCCCTAGGGCAAGGGGGCAGTGAGGCCACGGGAAGAGAGTGGTTGTGCACAGGCGCCTGTCAATTACATCCCTACCCATTCGGTGGACATTTGTGCCCTGTGCACCTGCTGTGGGTGGGTGCGGGGCACTGCCTGGAAGCCTCCCAGGGTGGCTCCCACCCCCAGCAGGAGAGCAGATGGGAAGCGCATGCAGAGTGGGGAGCTGCTGGCCAGGGTGGCCAGAAGTGGACAAGGGGACAGACCAGGTAAGGGACAGTGTCCCAGAGTAAGAGCCAGCGAGAGCAAAGGCCCCCTGTGGGTCCCAGCCTGGTGTGTCCAAGAATCCTATGCTGGGAGTGAGGAGGCAAGGAGGGCCCCGGGGGCTGCAGGGAGGAGTCTGGGTTCAGCCAGGGAGGTGTGGACAGGGTGTCCCACACCCACAACTCAGACAGCAGCCCAAGGATGGGGCAAGAACCTTTCTGAAACCCCAGGCAGATCCCCATCCACACTTCCCCAACTTCTTCCTCCCCAGATCTCTCTATAGGGACTTTTAAAAAAGGAGATTAAGGGCGCAGTGGCTCACACCTGTAATCTCAGCATTTTGGGAGGTGGAGGTAGGTGGATCACCTGAAGTCAGGAGTTCGAGACCAGCCTGGCTAACATGGCAAAACCTTGTCTCTACTAAAAATACAAAAATTAGCTGGGCATGGTGGCCCATGCCTGTGATCCCAGCTCCTCGGGAGACTGAGACAAGAGAATCACTTGAACCCAGGAGGCAAAGGTTGCAGTAAGCTGAGATGGCGCCACTGCACTCCAGCCTGGGCGACAGAGTGAGACTGTCTCAAAAAAAAAAAAAAAACCCACAGAAGGAGATTACGTGTTATAGCTTTCTTTCCGGGGTTTCACCAGAAAGCCCCTCCAAACTACCCCCTCCCCAAAAAAGGAGAGTAAATGCAGAAAAAACAAAGGCAGAAAAGGAGACAACTGCAGGCAGAATTCAGCACATTTTGGAAGATTAGAAAGAAGTTGGTCCTGTGGGGCTCGGCTGTGGCAGGGACAGGGACAGGGATAGGGATAGGGACTGAGCCTTTGCCCCATCACCCACCCGCACACCGCACCTGCTCCCATGCCCTCTCCGCACCTACCTGTACACCCTACCCCAGCCTGCCTGCCCCCATCCCATACCCTGCCCACCTGCACGCCGGCCTTCTGCGGGTGTGCCTTCATGGCCTGCAGTGCTGCCACAGCCCCGCCACCCTCCACGATGATGCGGCTGTTGTCCGGCTTACGCAGGGCCAAGAAGCACAGGGCCGCGCAGCTCTGTTCACACACCTGCAGGGGCCAGTCACAGGAAGGCTGAGATGCAGCAGATAGACCCCCCACAACATCCTGCCGTGGCCACCAACCCCTGGTGAACACCCTGTAGCCTCCCCTCCGTGGGTCTCTGGCAGCTCCTGTGTAATAACGGCAGGGTGACAAAAACATCAGCTCAGCTCTTAGGGGTGACAAGGGCAATAGGCCTGGTCAAATATTTGCAGGGTGCTGGTGGTAACTCCAGGACACCCAAAGTCATGCATACGCAGGTCAGCATTTGAGAGCCAGCACCCGCGACCCTCGCCAGCCCTGCCCTGGCCCTGCAGGGGAATAGAGCTTCATGTAGACACAGAAACTGAACTGAGACTCCAGCCACCACCCTGCTACTGTGTGTGCCCCCCGAGGTGGGTACCTGGGGGCTGGTCAGATGCTGGGTCATAGCAGCCACGATGGACTCCGTCCCGCCAGCATGGATAATAGCGTCTTTCACGTCGTCGTTGCCTGCAATGGCTCGCAGGGTGCTCAGCACTTGCTTCACGAGCTCCTGCACAAGGGAAAGGCCCGCTCACCTCCAGCCAGGCCGCTGGTTGTGGGAGAGGGCTCTGAGGGAGAATGTGGGGCTGTTTTGCTGTTTGACCAACAGGTATGGTGTGACTGCAAGGTGTGACTAACGAGAAGGGGTGGCAGATGCCTGTGGCTCAGGCTGCCTGTGTCCAAACGGTACCATCCAGGTGACTTGATCCCCTACCCCGACAGGGGCAGAGGGGGCATGTGACTCAGGCCGGCCTTCAGAGCACAGGGTCCCCCTGTCCACGGCCACAGACCCAGGGTGGGCGCTAACTGCCCTGCACTGAGGACAGTGGATGAGGTGTTACTGGGACCGCTGATCCCCTTGATGGAGAACCTGAGGACCCTGCCCCCTGACTGCCCAGGAGTACAAGGCAAAATGTATCCCTTCATTTGCTGAAGTTGGTTCCCATTCAGCTCCTGGCCACTCGCACAGAAAGAGGCTGGCTGACGTCACCAGCTGGGCTTGGGGGTGCAGGACCGTGGCACCCCTGGGGGCTTTCCTGCAGCTGCAGCTAGATAGGGAGGAGTAATGAGTAGGGGACCCTGCTCTATTCTGCAGCTAGGGAAACTGAGGCAGAGAGGTGTAGGAACTAACTCAAGTATCCCAGCCTTGGCCGACACACCCCAACCCTGTGCTTCCTACCATCCTTTTCCTGGTGCAAAAGGACAGTAAGGGAGAGTGGGAGGGTTTGTTTCCCCCGCCGACCTTTGGTTCCTGCCCTTGGGTCTGTGAAAAGAAAAACTGCACTTTGGTTCTGACATTGGCAGGCAGGGCCAGCTTGTTCTGACTATAGCTCGTACGGCTGACTAGGACCCAGAAGGACAGCAGGCACTGGGCCAGGGGGGCTTCACACCTGAACGCTGCTCTGGTCCCCCATCTGGTGGTCATTGCAGTCGGCTAGCAGGGACACCAGAATGTTCAGGCCCCCGAGGTCGACGACCTCCTGGCAGAACTCGTTGCGGATGGCCAGGCGGGACAGGGTTCCACAGAGCTCGCTCAGGATGCCAGGGTTATCCAGGAACGCTGCAGGGAGAAAGGGAGATGGTGATGGGGGCGGGAAGAACCAGCCGCAAGGCCCTCCGTTTTGGTGGGGATCCTGCTCCACTGGAAGAGTCCAGCCCTTTTTTTTTTTTTTTTTTTTTTGCTATAAAGACACATGCACACATATGTTTATTGTGGCACTATTCACAATAGCAAAGACTTGGAACCAAGCCAAATGTCCAACAACGATAGACTGGATTAAGAAAATGTGGCACATATACACCATGGAATACTATGCAGCCATAAAAAATGATGAGTTCATGTCCTTTGTAGGGACATGGATGAAGCTGGAAACCATCATTCTCAGTAAACTATTGCAAGGACAAAAAACCAAACACCGCATATTCTCACTTATAGGTGGGAATTGATCAATGAGAACACATGACACAGGAAGGGGAACATCACACACCGGGGCCTGTAGTGGGGTGGGGATAGGGGGGAGGGATAGCATTAGGAGATATACCTAATGTTAAATGACAAGTTAATGGGTGCGGCACACCAACACGGCACATGTATACATATGTAACTAACCTGCACGTTGTGCACATGTACCCTAAAACTTCAAGTATATTAAAAATAAAAAATAGGCCGGGCGCGGTGGCTCACGCTTGTAATCCCAGCACTTTGGGAGGCCGAGGTGGGCGGATCACGAGGTCAGGAGATCGAGACCACGGTGAAACCCCGTCTCTACTAAAAATATAAAAAAATTAGCCGGGTGTGGTGGCGGGCGCCTGTAGTCCCAGCTACTCGGAGAGGCTGAGGCAGGAGAATGGCGTGAACCCGGGAGGCGGAGCTTGCAGTAAGCCGAGACTGCGCCACTGCACTCCAGCCTGGGTGACAGAGCGAGACTCCGTCTCAAAAAAATAAAAAAATAAAAATAAAAAATAAAAAAATTGTAATATTTTAAAACAAGACTCTTATTTGAAATATTAAAGCAATTAGAACTCTACCACCATCCATTTTTTTTTAATTTTTTTTTTGCACTCAAAACAATAAACATTTTCTAAAAGTACATACAAACAAAAAGATGCATATCAAACATATTAGGAATGTTGCACATGGGAAGACAGGGAATAGAAATGGGGGGTGGGAATTAAAGAAAATAAATGAGAGAGGGACTTTGTATGGATCAATGATAATAACTCAATCCTCTATTTGACGAAGAAGGAGAAGGAAGAGGAAGAAAAAGAAAGTGGGATAAAGGATCAGAAAGGGAGGAAAATAGAAAAAATTAGAGTACGACTCCAGGGTAGACCTGTTTTGTTGTCGCTTGGTTGGTTGGTTGGTTTGTCAGTTGTATTTTTCATACGTTTCGCCATGTTGGCCAGGCTGGTCTCGAACTCCTAGCCTCAAGTGATCAACCCGCCTCGGCCTCCCAGAGTACTGGGACTACAGGCGTGAGCCACCACGTCCAGCCCCCACATTGCTTCTGGCCTCTGTGGTAGACCTCCCAGACGGGGCGGCCGGGCAGAGGCGCTCCCCACATCCCAGACGGGGCGGCCAGGCAGAGGTGCTCCTCACTTCCCAGACGGGGCAGCCGGGCAGAGACGCTCTTCACTTCCTAGACGGGGTGGCGCCCGGGCAGAGGGGCTCCTCACTTCCCGGACGGGGCGGCCGGGCAGAGGCGCTCCTCACATCCCAGACGATGGGTGGCCGGGCAGAGGCGCTCCTCACTTCCCAGACGGGGCGGCCGCGCAGAGGCGCTCCTCACTTCCCAGACGGGGCGGCTGGGCAGAGGCGCTCCTCACTTCTTCCCAGACGGGGCGGCCGGGCAGAGGCGCTCCTCACTTCCCAGACGGGGCGGCGGCCGGGCAGAGGCTGCAATCCCAGCACCCTGGGAGGCCAAGGCAGGCGGCTGGGAGGCGGAGGCTGCAGCGAGCCAAGACCACGCCACCTCACTCCAGCCCGGGCAACACCGAGCACTGAGTAAGCGAGACTCCGTCTACAGTCCCAGCACCTCGGGAGGCCGAGGCGGGCAGACCACTCGAGGTCAGGAGCTGGAGAGCAGCCTGGCGGACAAAACGAGGGAGGGGTGCTGGCGCGCGCCGGCAATCCCAGGCAGCCTGCAGGCCAGGGCAGGAGAATCATGGGAGCCGGACGTAGGGAGTCTGCAGTGAGCCGAGTGTACTCCAGCGTGGGCCACAGAGGGAAGAAAAGAAGGAAGGAAGTAAGGAAGGGAGGGAGGGAGGGAGACTCCAGCCCTTCTGCCTATTGGGGTGGCCACAGGCACCAAGAAGGCCCCAGGGAACACCGGGGCTACCTGGGCCTGCAGTGCCCCCTACTGGCTGCTGGGAAGACTTAAGAATGTGCCCCCCCCCCGCCCCCCGCTGGCTTCCATCATGCCCCAAATAAATTCCATACCAACTCGTGGTCTCACCTAAAAAAAGAAAACCATAATAGTGTTAAAAAAAAAAAAAGACATCTGAAGACTATTTTTATGATCATGGGGTAGGAATGGCTTTTCTAAGTCCAACAGGAAACTCCAAAACCATAGAGGGACACATATGGACTGGGCTGACGTGGCCAAAACTGAACACAGGAACCACAGATGGAGCCCAGAGGCACTGCACCAGGAAGCAGATGCCGGCACTCATCCCAAGAGGGCGAAGATCCTGCACCTACACAGGGCTGCGATGGTCAGTTCCTGTGGCCACCTGTAGCCCTCTGCAGTTCCACCCAATGCCAATCTAGGTGTTGCCGTGGAGGTACTCTGTCCACATGGTTACCATCCGCAATCAGCTATCTATTATTATTATTATTATTAATTTTTTTGAGACAGAGTCTCGCTTTGTCACCGAAGCTGGAGTGCAGTGGCATGATCTTGGCTCACCACAATTTCTGCTTCCTAGGCTCGAGATCCTTGTGCCTCAGCCTCTCAAGTAACTGGGATTACAGATGCCCACCACCATGACCAGCAATTTTTGTATTTTTAGTAGAGACAGGGTTTCATCATGTTGCCCAGGCTGGTCTTGAACTCCTGGGCCCAAACAATCCTTCTACCTCAGCCTCCCAAAGTGCTGACATTACAGGCATGAGCCACCATGCCCAGTCCAGTCGCCTTTAAGTAGAGGAGATGACCTTGAACAATGTGAATGGGACTCATTCAATCAGCTGAAGTCCTTAGAAGGAAACTGAGGTGTTTCCCCGAAAAGGGGACTGCCTGGGAGTTTCGAGCCTGCCCTATGGAGTACAGACTTGCCACAATTGCATGACCCCATTCCTTACCAAAAAGTCTCTTCATATATATATATCCTGTCTCTCTGGCAGAAATCTAACTGATTGGAGCTCCTATAAATAAAACAGGAAAGATGTGAGCTACCTCCTGGAAAAGCAGCCTGACTTTGCAGAAGGTCAGGACTCATTTTCAGCCTTGCTGGAGGTGTGGAAGGGAGACTGAGGTGGGTCCATCTCCTCAGCAGACAGAGCCAGAACCCCCACACAGGCCTGGCCACACAACCAGAGTGACGGGGCAGGCAAGAAAGGGGAACTCATCCTTCTGATCTGTGTGTCAATCAGGACTTTTCTGGTGGGTTCAGTGGATGGGATGGGGTTAGGGGTTAAGACAGAAGCTTTAGGGTCTGACGGTCAGCACTGTGACCTCCCAGGGCCGGCCCACCATGGTCACCCTGGAGCCAGACACATGAATATGCCTAAGGATTTGTGGCTGAATATGATCAAGCGTGTACACATCCACCTGAGACTGCCATGGTGCATGCCAGCCAGCCTCCCCCAGTCCTCTTATTTCCCTATGGGGAGGTCTCCCTTCCCCACTCTCAGTCCCTGGAGTTGGACACAGCAAACCCCTTCCCCAGACAGCTCCAGAGATGGGACTGTGGCCTGCTCCTGGCCCATGAGTGCTGGCCTGGAATTCTCCTGGAGCCACTAGAAAACATGGGGAGACTCTTCACGAGGGCTGCCATGCAGGCAGGTCTAAGCCGAGGGGAGAGTGGAGCCTTGAGCCTGCCATGCCTAAAGTAGTCCTGAGCCCTGACCCTCACTCTGGTCACATCTGACCCGCCCACCTTTGTTCGCTGGCTCGTGTCGGCCCCCAGCTCTTACCTTTGGTGGCTTCAATGAGCACCTTCAAGCCTTTGTTCTCCTGCACAATCATCTTGGCATGGTTGTGGGCGTGGCCAAAGGGCACACGGATGTCGTCATCGAAGGTCATGACACGTAGGGCCCAGCAGGCTTCCCTGACCACGTCAGCATGGTGGCCATGATGGGTGATGGCGCCAGTCAGCAGGGGCAGCACGCCAGCTTTCACCAGGTCTTGCCGATTCTGTTCATGTTTCAGGCAAGCGTGACGCACACAGCGGATCCCAGAGCAGGTCAGGTCGGCCTCATCAGCATTCTGGGTCAGCGTGGCCACTAGGAGCTGCAGGCCCTGGGTGTCCAGGAGGTCTGGCTGGCCATCAGTCAGCACCGACAGGGCATTGAGGGACTGGAGCAGAAGGCCCTGGTCACCTGCAGCGGCCAGCTTCCAGGCAGTGAAGATGATGGGGTAGGCCCCCTTCTGGGCCGCGAGGAAGCGGCAGGCCTTGTCCTGCTTGCACTGGTCGTAGAAGCGGGTGAGGTATGCTGACACCTCCTGGGGGCGAGAGCTGGCCACAGACTCCTGGAGGTCACTGAGCGTCTGGGAGACATGGGAGAAACCTCAGCATCAGCTCAGGCAAGAGGAACCCATGGCCACAGCAACAGTGTCTGGACCCCTGCAAGTTTCCCTCCCCTGGGATCTGGGCCTGCAGTGGAAGTGATGTGGGGGGAGTTACAGCTCTCGCAAATTCCAGACCTGTGATTCTAGGAACTTTGAGCTTCAGAGGCCATAGGGTGGAAGGCTGACACACAGAGAGAGACAGAGAGAGAGAGACAGAGAGAGAGAGAGAGAGAGATCCAGACAACTCAGTGTCCTTGCCGAGGGGCTGCACACATAAATGCAGACATATTAAACATTCCAGCCCTACCTGCCATCAAGAGGCCCCAAGCGATACCAGCAGAAGAACCGTCCAGCTGAGCCCAACCAGGCAGAGTCACAAGCAACAATAAGATGCCTGTTGTTTTGGGTTGTTTGTCACACAGCCGTAACAAACTGGCACACCTGTCAATGGTCAGCTCTCCAAGGAGAAAGCCACATTCACCAGACATACCCATCCTGATATCTCCTTTCATCTCTCTCATTCACTCTACAAACATTTACTGAGCACCTGCCAAATGTGGTTACACTGTACAGAGAGCAGATTTATCCAAATTCAACTCTAAGCCACCGGGGAGCAAACACTTTAAACAACTCAGGTAGGCCAGGCGTGGTGGCTCATGCTTGTAATCCCAGCACTTTGGGAGGCCGAGGCGGGGGGATTACGAGGTCAGGAGATCGAGACCACGGTGAAACCCCGTCTCTACTAAAAATACAAAAAAAAATTAGCCGGGCGTGGTGGCGGGCGCCTGTAGTCCCAGCTACTCGGAGAGGCTGAGGCAGGAGAATGGCATGAACCTGGGAGGCGGAGCTTGCAGTGTGCCAAGATCACACCACTGCACTCCAGCCTGGGCGACAGAGCAAGACTCCGTCTCAAAAAAAAAAAATTAGCTGGGCATGGTGGTGTGCACCTGTAATCCCAGCTACTTGTGAGGCTGAGGCAGGAAAATCGCTTGAACCCAGGAGGCAGAGGTTGCAGTGAGCCAAGACTGTGCCAGTGTACTCCAGCCTGGGCAACAGAGTGAGAGTCTTGTAAAAAAAAAAAAAAAAAAAAGAATTTAGCATAATGCTGAGCACTTAAGAACTACTTAAGCAGTAACTGCTAGACAATATAGACGATATTGTTATTGAGATCCTTCCTATATAAAGTTCATCTACAAATCAGTAGGAAAAAGATGAATCACCCAATGCAAAGATAGCCAGAAGACAAACTCATTTTAAAATAAATTCATCCAGGCTGGGCACCATGGCCCATGCCTATAATCCCAGCACTCTGGGAGGCCAAGGTGGGCAGATAACCTGAGGTCAGGAGTTCGAGACCAGCCTGGCCAACATAGTGAAACTTCATCTCTACTAAAAATACAAAAAAAATAGTCAGGTGTCATGGCATGTGCCTGTAATGCCAGCTACTTGGGAGGCTGAGGCAGGAGAATCACTTGAACCTGGGAGGTAGAAGTTGCAGTGAGCTGAGATCACGCCACTGCACACCAGCCTGGGCAACAGAGTGAGACTCTGTCTCAATAAATAAATATATATGGCCGGGCGCGGTGGCTCACGCTTGTAATCCCAGCACTTTGGGAGGCCGAGGCGGGCGGATCACGAGGTCAGGAGATCGAGACCACGGTGAAACCCCGTCTCTACCAAAAATACAAAAAATTAGCCGGGCGTGGTGGCGGGCGCCTGTAGTCCCAGCTACTCGGAGAGGCTGAGGCGGGAGAATGGCGTGAACCCGGGAGGCGGAGGTTGCAGTGAGCCGAGATCGCGCCACTGCACTCCAGCCTGGGCGACAGAGCAAGACTCCGTCTCAAATAAATAAATAAATAAATAAATAAATAAATAAATAAATAAATAAATATATAATAAAATAAATTCATCCTTATTAGGCAAGAAAGGCAAAAAGCAAACTAACAACAACGAGGCAATTTTCACAAGACCTCCTCAAGGCAGGAGAAGGCAGGACCCTGAGGTAGGGAGAAGTGTCATGCCTTAGGCAAGCTGGGTTTACACCCAGAGCCGTCTCTTCCAACTTCCTCTCCTATCACTGCACCTCTTGCTCCCACGTCAATGACTTTTCTTCTCTTTGGATCTCAATGTCCCCATCTGTACAATGGGGAAATCCCAGCCTTGCAGGTGTTGTTGGACAATGACCGAGAAGGCAGGAAAAAAGTACCTGCACAGAACCAGGCCAACAGTCGGTTCTCAAACACCAGAGCCTTCTGCTGTATTACAAAGTTTGATGGGCGATCTTAAGGAAAGCATTGAAGTTCTTTTAACTTCCTTGTTTGGGTCTCTGGAGAGGTTAAGTGCCAGCTCCTGGCCTGTTTCCCCATCACTAAAAGAGGAATGACACCACCTACCTCACTGGTGAGCTTCAGTGCTAACGGACTGGCTGGAAAAGTGCTGGTAAACAGTCGGTGATCAGTAAGTGACAGCCTTACTGTAAGCCCACTCTCTCATCCTATGAGTCCTGACCATCTGTCTCTGGGAAGCCAGGGGGGCCCCTCTATGGTGTCCCTGACTCTGGGCTCCCAGCAGCAGGGACAACCAAGCCATCCACCTGATTTCAGCATACATGCCGCCCAAGGAGCTTGGTATCCCCTGCACTGGAAGGCATGCCACCCTCAGACATGGACTCAGGGAGACCTGGCTGCAAACTCGAGCTTGCTCATGCATGCTGGGGAGGGCGTGACCTTCAGAGCCTGCATTCTGCCATCCAGGAAACAGGGAAGAGGTGCCCCCAGACAGAGATGATGCAGGACCTGCTGTGTGGGATGCCCACTCCTACCTGCAGGATGTCATGTGTGGGCTCCTGGGATCCGTCTGCAGAGATTTTAGGTGCCGTCTTTACAATGTTGCTCAGATCAACCCCTGTTGGGGGTGGGGGAAGCAAGCACACAGGGGTCAGAAAAAGTGACAGCTGTCATCCCCATGGGCCTGCTGGAATCACACCTCAGGACCCTTCTGCTGGGACCACCCCACTCCAGAAGCCTCCCACCTCCCCATTCCCGCCCATACCACATCATCACGGGGGTGTAGAGGGTATTGGGTGTTTCTGCCACTGGGCCATGGTCCAGCCAAAGGGAGCAGAGTGGTAGTGAGGCTGTTGTCACACAAGGCTGTCATCACAGGCCACATCTGTGCAGTGACGTGCCACATGCTGCCTGGTGGGCTTGGTGGGGGAGGGAGGGACCCCACGGACTTCTCCCTTGGGGCTCCCATCCCTCCTGGCTCTGGCTGCATTCTTGCCCCTGCTGGCACCCCCACAGGGAGCCCCTACAGTGCTGGACACTTTTGCTTGTCCCACTGGCCCCTGTCTAGGGTTCTATACCCCACTCTGTGCCTACAAGGCTGACCTCTGACCTCTCAGCTGTACCCTGGGTTTGTTCAATGGGGAAGTTAACTTGAGATGGGGGCAGGAGGAGGGGAGTGTGCGGTGTTCATTCCCAGCCCCCTGCCTCTGCCCCAGGGCCCAGCACCTGTCATGTGGCCCCTACTCAGGACTCCTGCTCCCTGCAGTCAGGGTCCCTGCTGGGGCTAGTTGTGCCAGGGGTGGTATCCTAACCCCACCCACGCCACTGCAAACAGCCCCTCATAACCACACTCCTCTGCGCCCGGTCTGAACGTGCCACCTGTTTCCACAGGCTGCTTCTGCCTCCGTAAGCTCGAGGTGGGGTAGAGTAGGGCAGGGAGGCAGGGGCCCTGTTTCCCAGGCCAGGGTCAGGGAAAGCCTCTTTAAGGAAGTGATCAAATGAGACTCATGAGAAGGATCCAGCCCACAAATATCTGGGCGAGGTGGAAGCAGGTGAGAGGTGGGAGCAGGATAACCAGCCTGCCTCGGGCAGAACATGGAGGGGACAGGGCCCAATGGGCACCTGGTTTCTATGCCAGGCATGTGGCACCCCCAGTGGGGTGCAGCAGCAGGGCTCTCCCATCACTCTTGCATCTAAGAGCCACGGATGGTAGGTGACAGTCACACCGCCCTACCTTGCGATTCAAACTGCTCCACGGCCTCTTTCACTGCCTCCTCTGGCCCCATCGCAAACTCCTCGATGTTCTCGCGCACAGCTTCATCAAAGGTCTCCTGGGCAATGCGCCTGGAGACCATCTTTGCCTGTGTTGATGTTGGCGTGCAGCCGATAGATGCTCCTGAGCTGAGAAGTTAGGGCAAAGAGAGAGCTACCTCAAGGGTGAGCAGGCAATGGCAGGGCCTGGCCACCTTGAAAACGCCATTTAGGAAGCATCTACCAGGGACCAGAGCCCTACAACCACCCTGGAGAAATTCTTCCCACCTACATCACAGCAAAGGGTGATATCCCTACTTCCCTAGAGCTTTTGCAAATACAGAAGAGGCCCGGCGTGGTGGCTTAGCCTGTAATCCCAGCACTCTGAGAGGCCGAGGCAGGAGGATCACTTGAGCCTGGGAGGTCAAGGCTGCAGTGAGCCATGATCACGCTACTACACTCCAGCCTAGGCCACAGAGTGAGACCCTGTCTTGGGGAAAAAAACAAAGTGTAGGAGAGAACACAGAGTTTACTATATTTTATCTAAGAAAGGTGGTTCTTTAATATAATGATACTAGTAATGTTATTCTGAAACTATTACGGATGTAGCAAATAATAATGATTATATTATTAGGAATCAGAATAAAAGAAAAAAGATTCTGGCTGGGCACAGTGGGTCAATGCCTATAATCCCAACACTTTGGGAAGCTGAGGCAGGAGGATTGCTTGAGCCCACGAGTTCAAGACCAGCCTGGACAACATGGCGAAATTCTGTCTCTACCAAAATAAAAATAAAAATTAGCTGAGTGTGGTGGCACATGCCTGTAGTCCCAGCTACTCAGGAGGCTGAGGTAGGAGGATCACTTGAGCCTGGGAGGCCGAGATTGCACCACCGCACTCCAACCTGGGCAACAGAGCAAGCCCCTGACTCAAAAACGAAAAAGAAAAAAGATTCTAACATCATAAAATCAAGTAAAAACTTGGAACTCCCTATAATTAACAGTATCGTACTGTATACTTGAAATTTGCTAAGAGGATAGATCCTAAGTGTTCTCACCACAAAAAAGAAAAAGGTAACTGTTGAATGAGGTATTTCACAGTCTACATGCATGTAAAATCGTCAAGTTGTATAATGTAAACATAATGCAATATATTTGTATAATTTATGTGCCATATATAGTATAAGATATACACTATATTAAATACATATTAGCTGGGTGCAGTGGCGCATGCCTGTAATCCCAACACTTTGGGAGGTCAAGGCAGGTGGATGAGGTCAGGAGTTTAAGACCAGCCTGGCCAGCATGGTGAAATCCTGTCTCTGCTAAAAATACAAAAATTAACCAGGCACGGTGGCGGGCACCTGTGATCCCAGCCACTCAGGAGGCTGAGGCAGGAGAATCATTTGAACCCAGGAGGCAGAGGTTGCAGTGAGCCAAGATTGCACCACTGCACACCAGCCTGGGCAACAGAGCAAGATTCCGTCTCAAAAAAAAAGTACACCCGGCCGGGCGCGGTGGCTCACGCTTGTAATCCCAGCACTTTGGGAGGCTGAGGCGGGCAGATCACGAGGTCAGGAGATCGAGACCACAGTGAAACCCCGTCTCTACTAAAAATACAAAAAATTAGCCGGGCGTGGTGGCGGGCGCCTGTAGTCCCAGCTACTCGGAGAGGCTGAGGTAGGAGAATGGTGTGAACCCAGGAGGCGGAGCTTGCAGTGAGCCGAGATCGCGCCACTGCACTCCAGCCTGGGTGACAGAGCGAGACTCCGTCTCAAAAAAAAAAAAAAACCCCATCATGTGTTTTCTCTTAAGTAAACAAAGATCTAATTTTCTAGCAATGAATACCTCTAACACCATGTATGGTTTCTACCATTTCCCACGAAAAGGAGCTGGGGGCAGGGCTAGGTGGCTCACTCCTGTAATCCCAGCACTTTGGGAGGCTGAGGCAGGAAGATGGCTTGAGGCCAGGAGTTCGACAGCAGCCTGGGCAACATGGGGAGGCCCCGTCTCTACATAAAACCTTTACAAACAAGGAGCCGGGGCTTTTGGAGGAATGGCTGATTCCAGGTCCCAGCAGGTCATGGGGCAGGTAACCCTGGGGCATCTTGTGAGACCAGGAAGCAAGGAAGTTTCCAAACCCTAAGGGGTGCCTGGTAGCTACAGATGAGACAAGTGAGCATTAAAAAAAAAATCCAGTAAATATCAAAATCAAAATCTGGGCCAGGTGTGGTGGCTCACGTCTGTAATCCCAGCAACTGGGGAGACTGAGGTAGGAGAACTGCTTGAGCCCAGGAAGCAGAGGTTGCAGTGAGCTGAGATCATGCCATTGCACTCCAGCCTGGCTGACAGAGTCAGACTATGTCTCAAAAAAAAAAAAAAAAAAAAAAATCAAAATCTGTGCTTTCATAATACTACAACAAATACAGCTCAGGCTTCTGAAAACTGGCCAAGAATCCAGCTCTTGGCGGGGAGTGGTGGCATGCTCTTGTACTCCCAGCTACTACTCAGGAGGCTGAGATGGGAGGATCACTTGAATCCAGGAGTTCAAGACCAGCCTGGCCAACGTAGCGAGACACTGTCTCTACAATAATTAATAACAATTTTTTAAAAAAATAATCTAGCACTTAACCTGCCTCCCTTGGACAAATGGGTCCCAGGTTATAAAAAGAGGATGAGGAAAGTTCCGCTTCCAATTCCAGCTGATCAGCCGTGACAGGAGAGAAACAGATAATGATCCCACAGGATCCAAAACCATCAGGCGTAAAACTGATGGGAGCCTGACAAGGCGTGGACAGGAACTGAGTCTACTGCTTGATCTCACGTCATCAAAAGAGAAGCCAGCAACACCTACCTCCTTAAGAAGAACAAAATGCACCTGTGAAGTCATCGTGCCAAAATCTCAATCCCGAATCTGATCATGCATTCAGGGCACTTCCTGCTATGATGAAATGTTCTCTACCTGCACTGCCTAGTACAGAAGCCATTGGCCTCTGTGGCTATCACACAGCTGAAGTGTGGTAATGTGGCTGAGGAACTGAGTGTGTAATTTTATTTCATTTTAATTTGTTAATGTAAATAACCAGGCCGGGTGCGGTGGCTCACGCTTGTAATCCCAGCACTTTGGGAGGCCGAGGTGGGCGGATCACGAGGTCAGGAGATCGAGACCACGGTGAAACCCCGTCTCTACTAAAAATACAAAAAATTAGCCGGGCGTGGTGGCGGGCGCCTGTAGTCCCAGC